>NW_020258728.1:0-5881 GCF_003255815.1 Theropithecus gelada | reverse complement strand
GAGGGATAGCATTAGGAGATATACCTAATGTAAATGACGAGTTAATGAGTGCAGCACACCAACATGGCACATGTATACATATGTAACAAACCTGCACGTTGTGCACATGTACCGTAGAACTTGAAGTATAATAATAAAAAATAAAAATTAAATAAATATAAATAAATTTATTTATTTATTTATTTGTTTATTGGGACATGGTCTTGCTCTGTCACCTAGGTTGGAGTGCAGTGGCGGATCACAGCACACTGCAGCCTTGACCTCCAGGGCTTAAGCGATCCTCCCACCTCAGCCTCCTGAGTAGCTGAGACCATGGGCACACACCACCATGCCTGGCTAATTTTGTCATTTTTTGTAGAGACGAGATTCTTGCCATGTTGCCCAAGCTCGTCTTGAACTCTTAAGCTCAAGAAATCCTCCCACCTCATGCTCTCAAAGCACTGGGATGACAGGCATGAGCCACTGCATCCAGCAAATTCTTCTTAACTTTCTTGTTTGCAAGAAATAGAAACCCATTCAGCTAGTTCAGATAAAGGATGGGTAGAAAATGAAATTAATTCAGAAATATTAACTGACACTCACTATGTGCCAGGTTCTGAGCTAGGAGTCCCTGGTAAGCAGTGACTAAGATGGACACAGTCCCTATCCTCACAGAATGTACCATCTAGAAGGAAAATAAAGCACTAAACTAGCCTCTGGGGTTCAAGTGATCCTCTTGCCTCAGCCTCCTGAGTAGCTGGAATTACAGGCATGTGCCACGACACCACACTAATTTTTGTTTTTGTTTTGTTTTGTTTTTTAGTACAGACGGGGTTTCACCATGTTGGCCAGGCTGGTCTCGAACTCCTGACTTCAAGTGATCTGCCCACCTCAGTCTCCCAAAGTGCTGGGATTACAGGCATGAGCCACTATGCCTGGCCTATTTGTTATTTATTGTAAGCGCGATGTGCACTCTGAGGGAAAAGAGTGAAGGGTTGTGAGATTCCATGGAGCTCTAACCTAATATGGCTGGATGAAAGGCCAGAGGAGGCTTTACTGGAGAAGCGATATTTGAGAAAACTCAGGAGCATACCTTTAGCTGGGATGAAAGAAGCATTATCCAGTACCCTTGCTTTTCTTTCTAATTCCCTTATCAGGCAATATGTTACAAAATCAGCATGAAATTTGAGAAATTAAAACTCATAAACAATGTAGACAAATAAGCCTCCAAATCTATTTTATACTCGCAAGCTCCTTCAACCAATATGCTCAATTATTTTCCCTGAACAGATGTTCCCAGACCTTCCACTCACCCAGGAGTTTATTTCTTGGCTATTCCTGACAAAATTGCTGTTTAGCACAACATTTAAAATGTGTGCATTTACAGTACTATATCCAGAATGCACCCCAGAAAGGAATTTTCACCATTAAATGTACAACTTAGTCAGGCATATGATGACTAAAATGTTGTGGGAATGCTGATTATTTAATTACGACATTATTAAGTTTTAATTCTTCATCTTTGTAAACAATTCTTTATTTTTATACTGCTGCAGAATTAATACCACTGTTGACT
Source organism: Theropithecus gelada (assembly GCF_003255815.1). Taxonomy (NCBI): domain Eukaryota; kingdom Metazoa; phylum Chordata; class Mammalia; order Primates; family Cercopithecidae; genus Theropithecus; species Theropithecus gelada. The sequence continues at coordinate 4,326 of NW_020258728.1, read as the reverse complement.
TGTGTTTCTGACTTTACATATCGCATTCCCTGTGCTTTTGACAGGTCTACTGTGTTTCACAGTTACTTCCCATCTGAGAAGCTGGAGAGGAGGCATTTGCCTTGACCCTCCACCCACCTACAGAATCAGGCAAACATGACTCTGACTAATAGAAACTGCCTGAAGGCCATGACTTGGTACATCCAGCAGACACCGAACTGCTGGACAGAATCGCATTTATAGCTTTCTTACAACTACCTTTTGCTTCTCACACAGGATAGCTACTAGATATAGGCAGGTGCCTCTTCTTTTCTCACACCCATTTCTCTCCTTTAGGCTTATGACTCCACCATTGTAGACAGACTTGTCTGGCCTAAGAAAGCAAACTGACTAAAGAGTTGTGCAAAACTCTGCAGTTTCCACTTTGCAAACCTTCTCCAGTTGGAGTTGCATAAAAGAGCCCTTCTCCTTTAAATTTCAGTTTGAACTCTACCTTGACTGAACCAAAATATCAGAGAGTAACTCAGTCAAAACCACAGTGCAGACCCCAAATAAGTAAAGATTTACTTGAAACCTGAATATTTTCTCAAAAGCTTTTGAGAAGGTGCAGATAGAAAGGCCATCCTCACTTGGATTTATAATAAGGAGTGAAATCTGAAACCATGGGTTCTAGGCACTGGCTACCACTAGAGGTAGGTGGTAAAATAGCAATAATAATAATAATAACTGCTGCTACTACTACCTCTTGTCTTAAGCCTTTGCTATATGTCAGTAGATATTGTGCTAAGCATTGTTTATCTCAATGACTCATCTCACCAACCCTCTGGGGTGGGTGTGATGTGACATCTCTTTACAGATGAGAAAATAAGGCTTGTTTGAATTCTGCCAATTATACATGCAAGCATGTGTGTGCAGCTCTATGCAATTTTATCACATGTGAAGATTTGTGTAATCATGACCACAATCAAGATACTCAACTGCAGCCTGGGCAACATAGTGAGACCTCGTCTCTAAAAAAAAATACAAAAATGAGGCCTGGCGTGGTTGCTCACACCTGGAATCCCAGCACTTTGGGAGGCCAAGGCGGGTGGGTCACCTGAGGTCAGGAGTTCAAGACCAGCCTGGCCAACATGGCGAAATCCCGTCTGTACTAAAAAATACGAAAATTAGCCAGATGTGGTTGTGCACGCCTATAATCCCAGCTACTCGGGAGGCCGAAGCAGGAGAATTGCTTGCACCTGGGAGGTGGAGCTTGCAGTGAGCCGAGATTGCGCCACCACACTCCAGCCTGGGTGACAGAGCAAGACTCCATTTCAAAAAAAAAAAAAAAGGAAAAGAAAAAAGGAAAAAAAAAAAGAAAAAGAAAGAAAGAAAGAAAAGAAAAGGCCAGGCGCGGTGGCTCACGCCTGTAATCCCAGCACTTTAGGAGGCCGAGGCAGGCGGATCACCTGAGGTCAGGAGTTTGAGACCAGCCTGGCCAACAGGATGAAACCCCGTGTCTACTAAACATACAAAAAAAAAATTATCCAGGCATGGTGGTGCACACCTGTAATCCCAGTTACTCGGGAGGCTGAGGCAGGAGAATTGCTTGAACCTAGGAGGCGGAGGTTGTGGTGAGCTGAGATCGCACCATTGCACTCTAGCCGGGGTGACAAGAGCAAAACTCCGTCTCAAAAATTAAAAAAAAAAAAAAGCAAAACAAAACAAACAAACAAAGAGCCAAGCTCACACCTGTAATCCCAGCACCTTGGAAGGCTGAAGCAGGACGATTATAATTACAGGCGGGGTGGCTTGCGCCTGTAATCACAGAACCTTGGAAAACTGAGGCAGGAGGATGGCTTGAGCCCGGGAGTTTGAGGCTGCAGTGAGCTATGATAGCACCATTGCACTCCAGCCTGTGAGACACAGCGAGACCCTGTCTCTAAAAAAAATTGAATTAATTAATTAATAAAATTAAAGAAAAGATGCTCAACTGTACCATCGCCACAAAACTCTCTTATTGTCCTTTTAGGGCCACATTCGACCCCTCTCCCTTATCCCATTAATCTGTTCTCTATCATAATAGTTTTGCCATTCTGAGAATATTATATAAATGAACTCATAGACTACATAAACTTCTGAGATTGGCTTTTTTTCCCCTCAGCACAATTCCCTCGAGATTCATCCAAGTTGTTGCATATTGTATTATTTGTATTATTGAGTAGTATTTCATGGTATGGATATAGCACAATTTCTTTATTGAAGTTTATTCCTATTGAAGGACGTTTGGGTATTTTTCCAGTTTTTGGCTATTACAAATAAAGACAAGTTTCTGCATGCAAATTTATGACCATGAAGTTGTTTGTAGTATTTCTTATCATCCTTTTAATGGCTGCAGAGGCTGCTGTGACATCTTTGTCTTATTCCTCATATTGGTGATTTTTGTTTTTTTGTACTTTTTTAGGGACAGGATCTCACTATATTGCCCAGGCTACTGTGCAAGTGGCTAGTCACAGGCACAATCATGGTGTACTACAGCCTCAAACTCCTGGGCTGAAGCAATCCTCCTGCCTCAGCCTCCTGAGTACCTGGGACTACATATGTATGCCACTGTGCCTGGTCTGATATTGGTGATTTTTATCTTCTCCCTTTTTACCTTTGTCAAATTTACTAGAGGTTTATCAACTTTATCAAGTTATTTCAAAGAACCAGCCTTTTTTTTTTTTTTTTTTTTGAGATTTTTTTTGTTTTTGAGTTTTGCTCTTGTTGCCCAGGCTAGAGTGCAGTGGCACCATCTCAGCTCACCACAACCTCCGCCTCCTAGGTTCAAGCAATTCTCCTGCCTCAGCCTCCCGAGTAACTGGGATTACAGGCATGCACCACCACACCCAGCTAATTTTGTATTTTTAGTAGAGACGGGATTTCTCCATGTTAGTCAGGCTGGTCGCAAACTCCCAACCTCAGTTGATCTGCCCGCCTCAGCCTCCCAAAGTACTGAGATTACAAGCATGAACCATGACCCCCGGCCTGAACCAGCTTTTTGTTTCATCAGTTTTTCTAATGGTTGTCTGTTTTCTATGCCACTGAAAACAATGGCATTGACTTGCTCTTCTTTTTCTAGGCTCTTAAGATGTCAGCCTAAATTATTGATTTGAGACTTTTGCCCTTTTCCAATGTAAGCATTCAGTGTTATAAGTTTCCTTCTTGGCACTGTTTTAGCTGATTTCCATATATTTTGACATGTTGTATTTTCATTTTATTCAGTCCTATTTATTTTTAAATTTCCTTTGAGACTGCCTTTTTGACTCATGTATTATTAGGCATGCTGTTTAGTTTCCAAGTGTTTAGATATTTCCCTTTTATTTTTCTGTTATTGATTTCTAGTTTGATTCCACGTTGGCCAAATAACACATTGTATATAATTTCCATTATTTTAATTTGCTAAATTTTCTTGTAACCCAATATATAGTTATCTTGGTGAATGTTTCATAGGAACTTGGAAAAACAATGTGTATTCTGCTGTGTTTGGGTGGAATGTTCTATATATGTCAATTAGATCCTGCTGGTTAATTGTGTTAAGCTATATCCTTGATGATTTTTTGTCTAGCAATTTTATCAATTGTTAAGAATGGATTGTTGAAGTCTCCAAGTATTATTGTAGATTTGTCTATTTCGCCATTCAGCTCTATAGGTTTTGCTCATGTATTTTGCAGCTCTATTCTTTGGTGGTCTTCTCAGTGGTTTGACCCTTTATCGTTATGTAATATCTCTCTTTGTCTCTGATAATTTTCTTTGCTCTGAAGTCTACTTTATCTGGTATTAATATTGCCACTTCTTTCTTTTGATTAATGCTTGTAGAGCATCTTTTTCTATCCCTTTACTTTCAAACTATCCTGTTATATTTGAAGTGCATTGCTTATGAACAGCATATAATTGAGTCACATATTTAAAATCTATTCTGCCAATCTCTTTTAATTGGTGAATTTAGACCCTTTACATTGAAAGTAATTATTGAATTTCTAGAGCTTAAGTGTGTCATTTTAATATTTATTTTATGTTCATTCTCTGTTTCTTCCTCCTCTGATATTTTTTCTTGCCTTCCTGTAGGCTACCTGAACAACTTTTACAGTTCTATTGTATTTATTTATAAAGCTTTTGATTATATCACTTCATATAGTTTTAATGGCTGCTCTAGGTCTTACTACACACATACATAAATTATCACAGCCTAATGGTATTGACATTTTACCAATTGAGTGAAGTATGGAAACATTAATTCTATTTAGGTCCCTTTAACCTCCCCACTTTTCTTTCTTTCTTTCTTTCTTTCTTTCTTTCTTTCTTTCTTTCTTTCTTTCTTTCTTTCTT
>NW_020258727.1:0-5881 GCF_003255815.1 Theropithecus gelada | reverse complement strand
AAAAAAAAAAAAAAAAAAAAAAAAAAAAAAAAAAAAAGGGGGCAGAACACTTCCCAGCTGTAGGCAGAGGGAGAGGTGTGTCTATGAAAGAAGGGAGATTAGACATGGCTGGTTTCGAACATAGGGAACCACGAGTCAAGGCATGTGGGCATCCAGGAGAAGGTGGAAGAGGCAAGGACATGCTGTCTTCCTTGGAGCCTCCTCTTGGGGATGTGGCTGGGCCTACACCTTGATTTTAGCCTAGTGAGAACCATGGTGGACTGCTGACCTACAGAATTACAAGATAAGGCCAGGCGCGGTGGCTCACGCCTGGAATCCCAGCACTTTGGGAGGCCGAGGTGGGTGGATCACCTGAAGTCAGGAGTTTGAGACCAGCCTGGTCAACATGGTGAAGCCCGTCTGTGCTAAAAAATGCAAAAATCGGCCGGGCATGGTGGCACATGCCTGTAATCCCAGCTAATCAGGAGGCTGAGGCAGGAGAATCAATTAAGCCTGGGAGGCAGAGGCTGCAGTGAGCCAAGATCGAGCCACTGCACAGGGAGACACTGTCTAAAAAATAAAAAAGAAAAAGAAAAAGGAAAAAGATTTATAAGATAGAGATTTTGTATTGTTTTAGCCATTATGTTTTGTTTGCGTTAATTTGTTACAGCAGCAATGGAAAATGAATAGAGCATCTGATGGAGAATATCAAGAGACCACACTAGACAAAAGGGCCAGGCAGAGATGTGTAGACTCATTCTGGTTGACCAGTGGGTCTGAAACTTCAGTGAGGTCCCCACTTTTCCATATACTATTAATATTCTGTGTGAATACTAATTAATAATTATATTCTGAGAGAGAGAGTAGCCTTGTTCATTTTAATGGTTATGATCTTTCCATAAGTTGAATGTATGTTTCTTATTTAATTAATGGAAATTTAGGTTATTTCCAGTCCTTTCCTATTAAAATAATGTTGCAATGAATGATCTTGACCTTGTGTAATTTTGCACACGTGTAAGATGAGTTCCAAGAAATGGAATTATTGGGTCACAGAGAATATGCATTTTTAGGAGTCCAAATTTTTCATAAATGTCTGAGGGCACAATTCTGGTGAGAGCTAAAGGCAATTGAGGTTCCTGAGCAGAATTCAGATATGGGTTCTACAAGTATTCCTGTGGCTGATGGTGTGGAGGCCAGGAGGCCAGAGGAGAGGCTGAGGCAATGGACCTAGAGAGAAATGAGTGTGAGTGACAGAGAGAGAGAGAAACGGTGCTGTTTAGGACTGGGTGTATGGGTGAGTGTAGGTTGATTTTCTTGTGTGTGTTTTTACTTTAAAAAAAGTTGTTTTTTCTTTTTTTAGATATGGAGTCTCACTATGTTGCCGACGCACGCTGGTCTCAAACTCCTGGGCTCAAGCAATCCTCCCACCTTGGCCTCCCACAGTGCTAGGATTACAGGTGTGAGCCACTGTGCCTGGCTCTGTGTGTGTGTGTGTTTTAATCAGTACAGGAACTTCTTAAGACATGAGAGGTCCTTCGTCAATGGCCCTGGGTTTGAGAGCCTACTGGAGCCAGGTGCGGTGGTGCATGCCGTAATCCTAGCTACTTGGGAGGGCTGAGGTAGGAGAACTGCTTGAGGCCAGGAGTTCAAGAGCCATTGGGACTGGTGTCCCTCACGACAAGTGAGGCCCACTTTGTGTTCATGTGTCACACCTGAATTCCACTCTCCATTGTCTTCTGCCTGGCCCTTTTAACCTTGGGGGAGATAATTAACTTTGTGGTTTTGCAGGGGAGGGGGATAGAAGTGTGTCCCTGCGGTCTTTAAGCAAGGTCTTTCTGGTAGATTTCTTCTAAGAAATACGTGGTGACTACAGTTCTTCCTGCCTCTGACTTCCTGATTTTTGGTGCTTATATGATTTGTACAGCATCAAGGTGTTCCAACTACAATATCTCCAATTGTTTCATTTGGTTACGTATTTACATAGATTCTTCACCCACCGTGAAGGTTTTATTATGGGGTTTTATTATGACTTCTCCATTCTTGGGCTTATTTTCCTTGGTGAGCTGTATTTCAATGTCAGCTAGTTTTTTCGAGAATGGCTCATGGATACCATGTTCTCCGAGGGCGTTCATGTCCGAGAATGTCTGCCTGCTGCCTTTACACTTGAATGTGCAGTTCATCTTTTTGCAGCCTTGCTGGGATGATGTTCATGAGTCTCCCCCGAGGAGAGCCCTGGGCCTGTTTCTCCTGTTCTTCTCGAGGTTGGGTTGAGACCCAATGCTGCCTAGGATGCCTGGTGGGCCCCTGAGCTTGGGGATGCTGTAGGCGGATCATGAACAGAAAATAACATAATTTGGAGTGAGAAACTTTGGCTGCCAATTTCAGGGCAGCCAGCCAGAAGATTATCTTTCTTCCCTCGTATGTTTGGGATATTTGTAACTCTAAAAATATCCATGGCAGCTGTGTACAGCTGCACAGGCTGTGCACTGCACGATTCAGGGAATGTTGTTGCTATAAACCACAATGTGAGTGGCGCTCCATTATGTGCAATGTGGTGGCCCTGTGACCTCTGAGACTGGAGTGGGCCTAGAAGCAGATAATTCTTTTATCTCGGTGTTTCCAGACTTTGACTATTTTCATATCACCTTTGTTAATTTATTTCTAGCCACATATTCATCTCCTACTATGATTTTTTTTTTTATTGGCTCACAGTCTTCTTACAAAAATGAATGTAAAAGGGGAACTTTAGGTCAAAACTGGGAGTGGAAAGCCAGTGAAACTCTCCAAAATAGAAGAAATATATATGTGCATGTGTGTGTGTGCATGTGTGCACATGTGAGCATAAAAGAAAAATAATACCATCAAACTCTAGCTGGATATCGTGAGCTTTTTTCTTTTTGAAACAGGAAGTATTAGGAAGTATTATCAGCAAGAGTTAGAGCAATGTTAAAGACAGGCTTGCACAAAACTGATGTTTTCTTTTGGAAGTCATCTGAAGGGTTGGAAAGGAATTAGAGGGAGAATTGTTCCCTATGACACAACTTAGTGTAGTTTAACACCACATCCCCCCACCATTCTGAACCCTCCGAGGAACCTGAGAAACACTGGCCCAGCCCCATCCTCCATCAGCTGCTTGAATATCTTGGCAACATCTCCCCTCGGTGGTTCAAGCCTTTCTCCTATCCTTATGTTACAGTCTTGCCAATGCACCACAAAATAGTGGTTGTAGCAGTCTCTCATGAGGTATCACCTGGAGTTTTTTGTCTCACGACTAAGAAAAGTAAGGATCATGGACACAAAGGATGAGGTTGGGGCAAAAGTTTAACAAGCAAAAGAAGAAAGCTCTCCTGTGCAGAGAGGGGGCCTGGAAGAGGGTTGCTGTTTATACAGCTGAATGCAAAGGCTTTTATAAGAAATGGATGAGGCCTGGGTGTCTCATTTGCATAAGGCATGAATTTCTGGTAGCTCCACCCTGTCCTCCTAGTGCACATGTGAACCCTTAGCTTGAGTTACTGCGTATTGCTTTGTTCCCCTTTCTGCACATGTGTCAGGGGACAGAATTTTCCACTGCGGACATGTCTGGGCAAGTCATCTGTGTAGCTTTTCTTATCTGTGTGGCTGTGGGGATGTCTTAGGCAAGTCGCCATGTGCAAGTTTCCTTATCTGTGCCTGCAGGCTGTTCTTTTGCTTGAAAGAATTCAACTAAGGACCCACCCTAACTGCCTGCCTGACCAGCTTCTTCCTTTCTCCTCTCTCACACCATCGGAAAGTTTCATGCTATTGCATAGGGGCTTTTTTTGAGGCTGGGCCATTATTTTATTATATTGGGCAGAATCCCTCTCCTTGGGCCTGTTGAGCCTGGTTCTACTGTCTGGAGTGCAGCAGAATAGATAAAATCCTTCCTACAAGTTCCATTCCTCCAAATTTGATTGAAAGTGGGGACTCTGGGCCAGGTGCGGTGGCTTTCGCCTGTAATCCCAGCACTTTGGGAGGCTGAGGTTGGCAGTTTACCAGAGCTCAGGAGTTCGAGGCCAGCCTGGGCAACATGGTGAAACCCTGTCTCTACTAAAAGTACAAAAAATTAGCTGGGCATGGTGGCGCATGCCTGTAGTCCCAGCTACTTGGGAGGCTGAGGCATGAGAATCGCTTGAGCCCGGGAGGTGGAGGTTGCAGTGAGCCACCATTGTGCCACTGCACTCCAGCCTGGGTGACAGAGCAAGACTCTGTCTCAACAACAACAACAAAAAGCAAGTGGAAACTCTGGAGTTAGAGTGCTTGGGCCGGAATCCCGACTCAGGTACTAAACCTCACCGTACTTCTGTTTCTCCATTCAAAAGTGGGCATAATAATAGTACCTCTTTCATGTAGTTATTATGAGAATTAGACATATGGACATTTCAATAGCACCTGGCACATAGTAAGTTCTCAATAAACATTAGCTGTTATTATTTTCTGTAGGCAGGGACTGTGGGGATCTCATTCTGTCATACCTTCTTCTAGATTATAAGGTGGAGGATGTGGGTCCCAACTTCAGCTTAATATCTGACTCATGATGAGATCTCAAGTCACCCAAGGCCCTCCCTGGGCCGTGGTTTCCGTGTCTGGAAACTGAGGGTGGTGGACTCCGTAATCCCTAAATTCCTGCTTCCATCTCTAGCAGAGGTGGATAATTGTATGTCAAGGGAAGACAGAAGAAGAACTGTGTTCTGCAATGAGCAGGTCTATGCAAATCTATCCCCAAAGGCTGAGGGAGCCGAGAGGCCAAAGAATGAGGCTCACAAATCTGGCTTCTCAGAAAAAAAAAAAATTAATAGGAACTTACTAACAGAAGTAATATATCTGGTGGCTGAGAGACAGTGGCTCCCCACACCCACCTTCCAAAAAATATCCCTTTTTTTTTTTTTTGAGATGGAGTTTCACTCTTGTTGCCCAAGCTGGAGTGCAGTGGCATAATCTCAGCTCACTGCAACCTCGGCTTCCCAGGTTCAAATGATTCTCCTGCCTCAGCCTCCCGAGTAACTGGGATTACAGACACACGCCACCACACCTGGCTAGTTTTTGTATTTTTAGTAGAGATGAGGTTTCACCATGCTGGCTAGGGTGGTCTCAAACTGTCCTCAGGTGATCCACCTGCTTCGGCCTCCCAAAGTACTGGGATTACAGGCGTGAGCCACCGGGCCCAACCGGAAATATCCTTTATCTAGCAAGCCTTTAGGGTAAAACATGTATAGCTCATCACACCTCAGGCTTTCTTGCAAAACTCATGAGCACTAGGGAGGTTAGATAAGCATCTTGATGAGGGGTCATCTGTGCCACAGGCATTGCTTAAAGACCTTGCTGCAGGAGTCAAACATCAGTCATCATGGGGGTTTTGCTTCAAGATGGCGTCACTCTTGCCATGCAACAGGCTGTCTTCTTATGCTCCACCCCTGGAAACCTGCCCTTACAATCTCACTCACCCATCTCTCCTGGGATAGTCCCTGGGTCTAGAAGGAGGACGCTTGGTATGGTATAGCTTTATCAGCAGTGCATTGGCAATGGGAAATAGATTGGGCCCAGTGGGATTCCAAATCAGGGAGATTTGCAGCCTTTGTTGAATAATCTCTAGTCTTTGGAATACCATGATTTTGGTTTTCTCAGAACAAGTAAAACAATGAGAGATACATAGCATTAATAATTTGAATAGTAGAAATATAGGCCAGGCACAGTGGCTCATGCCTATAATTCCAGCATTTTGGGAGGCTGAGGTGGGTGAATCACCTGAGGTCAGGAGTTCAAGACCAGCCTGACCAACATGGCGAAACCTCGTCTCTACTAAAAATACAAAAGTTAGCCAGGCATGGTGGTGCATGCCTGTAATCCCAGCTACTCAGGAGGCTGAGGCAGGAGAATCGCTTGAACC
>NW_020258726.1:0-5883 GCF_003255815.1 Theropithecus gelada | reverse complement strand
TGTAACAGCCACACCCATAGTTCTTTTGAGGACATAATTAACAGATCTGGCACATTTTTTGCTGTTTTGTAAAACCCACGTCTTTCTCTCTCTATTGATTTAATAATGAAAGAATCTAGAAGAGAGCAGAGAAGGCCATCATCTTAATTATATTTTTTTCCCTGAGTAATGTTGTACAGGTGAGAGATTTTATTGAGGGCTACACCCTTAATCTGATCTTTACCTTACAGCAGTTTTGACAAAATGGTTTTATTGAAGTATAATTGAACTGCAATAAATTGCATATATTTAAAGTGTACAGTTTGACAAATTTTAACAAGTATATATACCATTACCACATTCAATATAATGAACACATCCATCACTCCCAAAAGTTTGTTTGTACCCCCTTGTAACTTCTCTTTCTGCCCCTCTCCATCCCCTCCCCCAGGCTATTACTAATGTTTTCTCACTATATGTTAGTTTAATTTGTCTAGAATTTATAGAATTGGAATAATATACAGTATGTACCCTTTGTTCTGGCTTCATTCATTCAGCATAACTCTGATTTGGCTCATATGATAGATGTATGGTTAACTTTTAAAGAAACTGCCTATTTTCCAAGTCGTTGTACCATTTGATATTCCTACCAGCAGGGAATGAGAATTTTAGTTTCTCCATATTTTCCCCAACATTTGGTATACATAACCAGCCTTTTACATTTCAGCCATTCTCATAGGTATGTAGTAATATCACATTGTGGTTTTAATTGGAATTTCCCTAATGATGTTGAGCATCTTTTTGTGCTTATTTGTCTTCCATATATCTACTTTCGTGAAGCGTCTATTCCAAATTTTGGGGGCTTCTTTATATTCTTATGATTGGTTTTGGAGTTCTTCATATATACTGGACATGTAATTTACAAATATTTTCTCTCCACCTGTGGCTTGTCTTTTAGTTCTGTTAACATCATCATTGGAGGAGCATACATTTTTCGTTTCAATGAAGTTCATTTCACATTATTTTCCTCTTTTATAGATCGTGCTTTTGGTGTCATATCTAGGAAAGCTTTGCCTAGTCCAAGATCACAAAGATTTTCTTGTACGTTTTCTTCTAGACATGGATCAAAGTGCTCTTTTTATTGGCATATAGATGTGTGATTGTTACAGTATCATTTGTTGATAATACTATCTTTTTTCCACTATATTGCCTTGGCACCTTTGTCAGAAATTAACTGATCTTGTATGTGTGGGTCTATTTCTGGAGTTTCTCTTCTGTTGCATTGATCTGTTTGTCTGCCTTTACGCCAATACCACATTATCTTCATTAACATAGCTTTTTAATAAATCTTGAAGTCAGGGAGTGTTATTTCTCCAAATTTATTTTTCTTTTTCAAAGTAGTTTTTGCTGCTCTAGTTCTTCGCATTTCAATATCCATTTTAGAATTTGTCTGTTAATTTCCATGACAAAAGCCTACTGAGATTTTGATTTGGACTGAGTTGAATGTAAAGATCAGTTCAGGGAGACTTGACATCTCAAAAATATTGAGTCTTCTGATCCATGAAATTTAATTTTTCTCAATATTTAAATGTTTTTAGTACACGGATCTTGCACAGCTTTTGCCAGATTTGTCTACAAATCTCTCATATTTTTAATGCTATTACAAATAGCATTATTTTAAAAATTTCAATTCTGATTGCTTGTATAGTAAATGGTATATATAACTTACTTATTAGTTCTAACAACTTTTTTGTAAATTCTATTGGATTTGGGTTTTTTTAATAGACAGGGTCCGCCATGTTGCCCAGGCTGGTCTCGAACTTCTGGCCTCAAGTGATTCTCCTGCCTTGGCCTCCAAAAGTGCTGGGATTACAGGCATGAGCCACTGCACCCAACCTGGATTTCCTATATAGACAATCATGCCATATTTGAATGAATAGATAGTTTTATTTTTTTCTTCCTAATCTGAATACATTTTATTTTCTCTTCTTGCCTGATTTCATTGACTAGAACTTCCAGTACAATATTGAATAGAAGTGGCAAGAGCAGATATCCTTAGGGAAAATTATTCTACCTTCACCATTAAGTATGATATTAACTGCAGTTCTTTTGAAATGTTCTTTAGTGGTTTGAGGAAGTTTCCTTCTAGTCTTAGTTTGCGGAAAATTTTACCAGGAATAGATGTTGAATTTTTGTCAAATGCTTTCTCTGCATCTATCGAGATGATAATACTGTTTTTCTTTTTTGATCTGTTAATGTGATAAATTACACTGATTGAATTTTGAATGTTAAAACTACTTTGTATTCCTAGGATGAACTCTACTTGGTTGTGATACATTATACTTTTTATGTTACATATTGCTTGATTCAATTTACTAAAATTTAAAGAATTTTTACATCTATGTTCAAGAGGGAAACTGGGCTGTAGTTCTCTTTTTTTGTAGTCTTTGTCTGGTTTTGCTATCAGAGTAATTCTGGCCTCATAGACTGCAGAGGAACATATTCTCTCCTCTTCAATTTTCTCTAAGATTTTATGAGAATTGGTATGATTTCTCCCTTAAATGTTAGATAGAATTCACTAGTGAAGTCAAGTGGGCCTGGCATTTTCTTTGTGGGAGGCTTTTAACTACATATGTTGGCTCTTAAATGCTTAAGCCTAGGAATAATATATCACACTTTTCACAGCCAGAACCAGCCGTATGGTTCTACCTAATTGCAGGAAGGCTAGAAAATGTAGAGAAGCACATAGATATTTGGTGGTCAGTAAATGTCTATGCCATAGGGTCTTTCTGAAAACATATAGAAAACTATGTCTACATGAGTAATTGCTCAAAAATTAAAGTTTTGAGATGTAGCAATTATATTACTAGGCTAGTTCATCTCCCCCAACATTCTACAAAAATCCCATTGCTTTTATTGTACAACTCTGGAAATAAAATCTTATTCTCTGTGCTGTGTCTCTGTCCTCTGTTCTATGGAAACTCAGTTTTCTTCTCCTATGGCTTCTGCTCCACATTTGTGAAGAAGAGGATTTTATCCAAGTTAGGCTTTGGCAGGAAAAAAATAACTTCTAGATTGGATCCAAGGTGAAAATGGTTCTTCAGTGTTACGGAAACACAAATACCATGATTCTTACTGTCTTACTCTATAAATATTCCAGTGTCTGCACAGCTTCTCTTGGCTATGGAATCATTTAAACATTTCATGTGTGCCAATATTTGAACTACAAAACCCCTAAAGTTTTAATTTTATTAATATTTTCATATTATTAACACTAATTAATTAGGCATGTCAGATACATTTGTTCATAAATTAAGAACTTATTAGAGGTTAAATTATTCAGGGTAGATGCCAAGATGCTGTGACAGCGACCCACTGTAGATTGGCTGATTCAGGGTACATATTTCTTTCTCAGATCACAGTCCAGAAACGTGCAATCCAAGGCTAGTAAAGCCACTCTGCAATCCTCAACATGCTTCCATTTCATAGTTCAAGATGGATGCCCAGTTTTCATCTCCCAGCCAAGATTAAAGGGAGAGGCTCAGGATAGCATGTGAACCTTCCATTATCAAGGAATAACTTGGAAGTAGCATACATTACTTCCACTTACATTCAGTGACCAGAACTTAGTCTTATGACTACATCAGATTGCAAGGGAGGGTGAAATATCCTGAGCTGGGAATTCATGTGCCTAGCTAAAGCTCAGGAGTTGTACTATTAAAGAAAGAGAGACTGGATATTGGTGAAATGTGAGCAGGATTTCAGGAGTACGCAATGTGGACAGGAAGGCAGAAGAAAAGGTTTGGAAGCAGGCAAAAGAGGGGCAGCTTTGAGTGGGCAGGGGTGGAGCACTGGGAAATAGGCATGTGTTATCTCACAGTTCCCTGCATCAGGAATCTAGGCACAGGTTGGCTGGGCCCTCTGCTCAGGGTGGCATCTCATTTCAGAATTGGGGTCATCTTTCAAGCCACTTAACTACGTAAGTCGAAGCTCCTGATGGAATGTCCTACAAGGGCATGGATTAGGAGAAACACCATGAGTTTAAACCCTGGGAGTCATGGCTAGATTCATTCCTAAAGAGCATGCTTAAACAGTGGAAGAGGCCCTCTCAAAAAAGGCTGTGGTTGATTCCAAGTCTTTGCTATTGTGAATAGTGCCACAATAAACATACGTGTGCATGTGTCTTTATAGCAGCATGATTTATAATCCTTTGGGTATATACCCAGTAATGGGATGGTTGGGTCATATGGTACATCTAGTTCTAGATCCTTAAGGAATCGCCATACTGTTTTCCATAATGGTTGAACTAGTTTACAATCCCACCAACAGTATAAAAGTGTTCCTATTTCTCCACATCCTCTCCAGCACCTGTTGTTTCCTGACTTTTTAATGATCGCCATTCTAACTGGTGTGAGATGGTATCTCATTGTGGTTTTGATTTGCATTTCTCTGATGGCCAGTGATGAGCATTTTTTCATGTGTCTGTTGGCTATATGAATGTCTTCTTTTGAGAAATGTCTGTTCATATCCTTTGCCCACTTTTTGATGGGGCTGTTTGTTTTTTTCTTGTAAATTTGTTTGAGTTCTTTGTAGGTTCTGGATATTAGCCCTTTATCAGATGAGTAGATTGCAAAAATTTTCTCCCATTCTGTAGTCCAGCAGTGACAGACTGGATTAAGAAAATGTGGCACATATACACCATGGAATACTATGCAGCCATAAAAAAGGATGAGTTTGTGTCCTTTGTAGGGACATGGATGCAGCTGGAAACCATCATTCTTAGCAAACTATCACAAGAACAGAAAACCAAACACCACATGTTCTCACTCATAGGTGGGAACTGAACAATGAGATCACTTGGACTCGGGAAGGGGAACATCACACAATGGGGCCTATCATGCGGAGGGAGGAGGGGGGAGGGGGAGGGATTGCATTGGGAGTTATACCTGATGTAAATGACGAGTTGATGGGTGCTGACGAGTTGATGGCTGCAGCACACCAACATGGCACAAGTATACATATGTAACAAACCTGCACGTTATGCACATGTACCCTAGAACTCAAAGTATAATAATAATAATAAAAAAAGAAACTTCATGAGAAATTTTTAAGAAAATAAAAATACATTAAAATAAAGAAAAAAAAAAAAAAGGCTGCGGGACAAATACCAAAAAATACATTCTTTTTTGTTGCCAATAACAACAAGAGATGTCATCTGCCCCATCAGTACCTTGAAATAACGCAAGGTAAGTACCTCCTTTCGTCTAAGTCCTAGAAAATGTCATAACTTGCATGTCCTGCACAGTCTTGGTTTATGGCTGTTGAACCACTTCCTGTCCATTTAGCATGAATATTGATGTTTTCTCTCTTAAAATAAAATATAATGTTTAACTGCTGCCTTAAAATGCCCTGGGATGGATTTGAGTATTGCCCCTTCTCACTTCCGGCTTCTGCCCCTCTTTTCCAAACCTACCTAGCATCTCAGTGTCACTGGCCTCTTGCAGGGTGCCCGTGGCTGTAATGGGGTTGTGCGCTGACACGGAATCCTGGTTTAGTGGAATCCTTCTATGCACGGGTAGAGGTGGGAGAGTAAAACCTGGTGCTCCCATAATGAACATCAGCTCACCATGGCTGCTGGTGCCACAGTCCTTGCTAGGGCCTGGGAGATACACAAGGTCAGGTGGAATGGTCAGAGGGACACCCGGGATACTACAGGTTAAGCGCAAGAAAACAAATGCAGGCAAAGAAGACCTCGCTATAGTGACTCTGTGTAGAAAAAATCTGTACTTATTTATTTTGTTGTTTGTAACATTTTTTGCAATAATCCTTGCAGTGCAAATGATCTAAAAAAGTACATTTTGGTTTGAAAATAGACACATAACTGAATTTCCATTCTCAAGAAAC
>NW_020258725.1:0-5884 GCF_003255815.1 Theropithecus gelada | reverse complement strand
GATGGCATTGAATCTATAAATTACCTTGGGCAGTATGGCCATTTTCAGGATATTGATTCTTCCTATTTCTAGCTTTATCAAAGGATATTCTGTTTTTCATTATAGGCTGCAACAGGCTCCCAAATATCCATTCGCACTTTCTACAACAAGACCTGTTCCCAACCTGCTGAATCAAAAAAAAAAGAAAAGAAATTAACACTGTGAGATGAATGCATACGTTGTAAAGTGTTGTTACAGTTAGCTTCTTTCTAGTTTTCATCAAAGTATATGTGGTTTTTCACTGTAGGCTTCACTGGGACTCAAATGTCCCTTTGCAGATTCTACAAAAAGATTGTTTCAAAAATGCTACAATAAAAGAAAGGTTTTACTCTGTGAGATAAATGAACATGTCGCAAAGTGGTTTCACAGATAACTTCTTTCTAGATTTTATCTGGAGATATTAGCTTTCTTCTTACAGGCCTCAAAGGGCTTTCAAATGTCCAACCGCAGATTCTACAAGAAGAGTGTTTCCAACCTGCTGAATTAAAAGAAAGGTTTAACTCCTTGAGATGAATGCATGCATCACAACACAGTTTCACAGATAGCTCCTTTCTAGTTTTTATCAGGGGATATTCAGTTTTTCCTTATAGGACCCAAAGGGCTCCCAAATATCCCTTCAGAGATTCTACAAAAAGACAGTGTTCAACCTTCTGAATCAAAAGAAGGATTTAACTCTGTGAGATGAATGCACTCATCACAAAGTGGTTTCACAGGTAGCTTCTTTCTAGTTCTTATCAGAGGATATTATGTTTTTAGCTGTAGCCCTCAAAGGGCTCCCAAATGTGTTTTTGCAGGTTCTCCAGAAAGTGTGTTTCCAACTTACTGAATCAAAAGAATGGTTTAACTCTGTGAGATGAATCCACAATCACAAAGCAGTTTCACAGATAGCTTCTTCCTAGTTTTTAACTGGGGATGTTTGTTTCTCTTACATATGTCTCAATGGGCTCATAAATGTACCTTTGAAGATTCTCTAAAAAGAGTTCACAAACTGCTGAATGAAAAGAAAGGTTTAAGTCTGTGAGACTAATCTGCACAGGAAAAATCAGTTTAACAGACAGATTATTTCTAGTTTTTATGTGGGGATATTCAGCTTTTCCCCATAGGCCTCAATGGGCTGCAAAATTTCACTTTGCAGATTTTCCAGAAAGAGAGTATGCAACTGCTGAATCAAAATAAAAGTTTAACTTTGTTAGGTGAATACACACATCACAAAGCAGTTTCATGGATAACTTTTTTGTAGCTTTTATCTGGAATATACTTTTTTTTACCCATAGACCTTCATGGACCCAAATAAGTCCCTTCACAGATTATACAAAAAGAGTGTTTCCAATTTGCTGAAACAAAGGAAATGTTTAACTCTGTGAGCTGAATCTACACGTCACAAAACAGTCTCACAAATAGCTTCATTCTAGTTTTTATGTGTGAATATTCAGATTTTCCTTTTAGGCCTCAATGGGCTCCCAATTGCCCCTTCACAGATACTCCAAATAGTGTGCTTCCAACCTGGTGAATCAAATGAAAGGTTTAACTTGGTGAGATGAATCCACCCATAACAGAGCAGTTTCACAGATAGCTTCTTTCTAGTTTTTACCTGGGGATATTTGGTTTTATCACATAGGCATCAATCGGCACCTAATGTCCCTTTGCAGAGACTCCAAAAAGAGTGTTTCCAAAATGCTGAATGAAAAGAAAGGTTTAACCCCATGAGATGAGTCCACACATCACAAAGCAGTTTCACAGATGGCTTCTTTCTAGTTTTCATCTGGGGATATTTGGTTTTCCCCTAGACCTCAATGGGTTCCCAACTGTCCATTTGCAGTTTCATCAAATAGAGTGTTTCCAACCTGCTGAATCAAAAGAGTAGTTTAACTCTGTGTGATGAATCCACACATCACAAAGCAGTTTCACAGATAGCTTCTTTGTAGTTTTTCTCTGGGGATATTCCTTTTTTTTTAATCATAGAACTCAATGAGCACCCAAATGTCCTTTCACAGATTCACCAAAAAAAGTGTTTCCAACTTGCTGAATCAAAAGTAAGTTCTAACACTGTGAGAATAATCCACACATCACAAAGCAGTTTCACAAAAGCATCTTTTTAGTTTTTACCTAGTGATATTTGGTTTTTGCCTGTAAGCCTCAGTGGGCTTCCAAATGTTTCTTTGCAGATCCTACAAAATGAGTGTTTTCAACCTGTTGAATAAAAAAACAGTTTTACATCAGTAGATGAATGTATACATCAGAATGCAGTTTTACAGCTAGCTTCTTTCTTTATTTTATCTGGAGATACACAGTTTTTCCTGTAGGCCTCAATGGACTCCCAAATATCCTTTTGAAGATTCTTCAAAAAGAGTGTTCCCAACTTGGTGAATCAAAAGAAATGTTAAATTATATGAGATGAATCCAAACATCACAAATCAATTTCACAAATTGCTTCCTTCCCATTTTTATCTGGGGATATTCTGGGGTTTTTTTCCCCCCATAGGCCTCAATGAGTTCCCAAATGTCCTCTCACAGATTCTACAAAAAGAGTGTTTTTAACCTGCCGAATCAAAAGAAAGGTTTAACTCTGTCAGTTGAATTCACACATCACGAAGCAGTTTCACAGATAGCTTCTTTCTAGTTTTTATCTGGGACATCATGGTTTTTTCCCATAGACCTTAAAGGGCTGCCAAATGTCCCTTCATAGATTCTCCAAAGAAAGATTTTCCAACCTGCTGAATCAAAACAAAGGTTTAACAGTGTGAGATGAATCCACACATCACAAAGTAGTTTCACAGACAGTGCCTGTCCAGTTTTTATCTGGGGATATTCTCTTTTTCTTCTCAGACATCAATTGTTCCTCAAATATCTCATTGCAGATTCTCCAAAAAGAGTTTTTCCAATCTGCTGAATCAAAAGAAAGCTTTAACTCGGTGAGATGAATCCACACATAACAGAGTAGTTTCATGATAGCTTCTTTCTTCTTTTTATCTGAGGACATTTGTTTTTACCCATAGGCTTCAATGGGCTTTGAAATGTCCCTTAGCTGATTTGCTAATAAGAGTGTTTCCAACCTGCTGACTCAAAAGAAAGGTTTAACTTTTTGAGACGAATCCAAACATCACAAAGCAGTTTCACAGATAGGTTTTTTCTAGTTTTCATCTGGGGGCATTTTGTTTTTCCTCAGAGCCACAGCGGGCTCACAAATGGCTCTTTGCAGATTCTTCAAAAAGACTGTTTCCAATCTGCTGAATCAAAAGGAACTTTTGTGTGGATTCACCCTGTGAAGTGAATCCACACATCACACAGCAATTTCAGAGATAGCTTCTTTCTAGTTTCTATCTAGAGATACTCTGTCTTTCCCAATAAACCTCAATGGGTTCCCAAATATCCCTTCGATGATTCACCAGAAAGAGTGTTTCCAACCTGCTAAATCAAAAGAACGGTTTAATATGTGAGATGAATCCACAAGTCACAAAGCAGTTTTACAAGTAGCTTTTTTTCTAGTTTTTATCAGGGGATATTCAGTTTTTCCCCATAGGCCTCAAAGGGCTCTCAAATGTTCCTTCACAGAATCTCCAAAAAAAGTGTTTCCGACCTGCTGAATCAAAAGAAAATTTTTACTCTGTGACATGAACCCACATATCACAAAGCAGTTTCACAAATAGCTTCTTTCAAGTTTATATCTGGGGATATTCAGTTTTCCCCATAGGCCTCAATGGGCTCACAAACATCCCTTCACACATTCTTTGAAAAGAGTGTTTCCAACCTGCTGAATCAAAAGAAAGGTTTAACTCTGTGAGATGAATCCACACTTAACAAAGCAGTTTCACAGATAACTTATTTCTAGTTTTTATCAGGGTGTACTCGGGTTTTCCTCATAGTCCTCAATAAACTTTAAAATGTCCCTTTGCAAAGAGAGTTTCCAACCTGCTGAATCAAAAGAAAGGTTTAACTCTGTGAGATGAATCCACGTATCACAAAGCAGGTTCACAGATGGCTTCCTTCTAGTTTTTATCTGGGAATATTCTGTTTTCCTTGTACACCTAAGTGTGCTCCCAAATGTTCCCTTGCAGATTCTTCAAAAAGAGTGTTTTCAACCTGCTGAATCAAAAGAAAGTTTTGACTCTCTGAGGTGAATCCACACTTCAGAAAGCAGTTTCACAGATAGCTTTCTATGTTTAATCTTAGGATTTTTGTTTTTTTTCCAGTAGGCCCAACTGAGCTTTCCGTTGCTTTTTTGCAGATACTACAAAAAGAGTGTTTCTAATCTGCTGAATCAAAAGAAAAAAAAAAGTTTAACTCAGTGAGACTAAGCCACACATCAAAAAAACAGTTTTGCAGATAGCTTCTTTCTAGTTTTCACCTAGTGATATTTTGTTTTTCCCCATAGGCCTCAAAGGTCTGCCAAATTTCCCTTCGCAATTTCTCCAAAAAAATTGTTTCCAACCTGCTGTATCAAGAAAAGATTTAACTCTGTGAGATTAATCCACACATCACACAGCAGTTTCACAGATAGCTTCTTTCTAGTTTTTACCTGGGGATGTTCAGTTTTTCCCCATAGGCCTCAGTGGTCTCACAAATGTCCCATTGCAGATTCTCCAAGAATAGTTTTTCCAACCCGTTGAGTAAAAACAAAGGTTTAATTCTGTGATGTGAATCCACACATCACAAAGCAGTTTCATGGATAGGTTCTTTCTTCTTTTTCTCTGGGGATACATGGTTTTTCCCCACAGTCCTCAATGGGCTCCTAAATGTCTCTTCGCCAATTCTCCAGTAAGAGTTTTTTCAACCTCCTGAATCAACAGAAAGGTTAAACTCTGTGAGATGAATCTATTAATCACAAATAAGTTTCACATATAGCTTCTTTATAATTTTTATCTGGGGATATTTTGTTTTTTACTATAGACCTCAGTGGGCTCCCATATATACCTTCGCAGATTCCACAAAAAGAGTGTTTACAATCTGCTGAATGAAACTAAACCTTTAACTCTGTCAGTTGAATCCACACATCACAAAGCAGTTTCACAGATAGCTTCTTTCTTGTTTTTATTGGGAGATATTCTGTTTTTTTCTATATGTCCCGATGGGATCCCAAATGTCCCTTTGCATATTCTCCAAAAATAGTGTGTCCAACCTTCTGAATCAATACAAAAGTTTAACCTTGTGAGATGAATCAACACGTCTCAAAGGAGTTTCACAGATAGATACTTTCTAGTTTTTTTCTGGGGATATTCTGTTTTTCCCATAGGTCTCACCGGGCTCCAAAATGTCCCTTCAGAGATTCTCCAAAGACAGTTTTTTCCAACCTGCTGAGCCAAAGAAAGGTTTAATGGTGTTAGATGAATCCACACTTCACAGATAGCTTCTCTCTAGTTTTTATCTGGGGATATTTGGTTTTTCTGATAGGTCTCGATGGGTTTCCATATGTCCCTCCACAGATTCTCCAAAAGGTGTGTTTCCAACCTGCTGAATCAAAAGAAATGTTTAACTCTGTGAGGTGAATCTATGCATCAGAAAGCAGTTTCACAGATAGCTTCTTTTTAGTTTTTATCTGGGGAGTTTCCAACCTGCTGAATCAAAAGAAAGTTTTAACTCTGTGAGATGAATCCACCCATCACAAAGCAGTTTCACTGATAGCTTTTTTTTTCTTTTTTTTTTTTTTTAATTTATTTATTATTATTATACTGTAAGTTGTAGGGTACATGTGCATAACGTGCAGGTTTGTTACATATGTATACTTGTGCCTTGTTGGTGTGCTGCACCCATCAACTCGTCATTTACATCAGGTATAACTCCCAATGCAATCCCTCCCCCCGCCCCCCTCCCCATGATAGGCCCCGGTGTGTGATGTTCCCCTTCCCGA
>NW_020258724.1:5257-14179 GCF_003255815.1 Theropithecus gelada | reverse complement strand
CAGAATTGGAAAAAACTGCTTTAAAGTTCATATGGAACCAAAAAAGAGCCCGCATCTCCAAGACAATCCTAAGTCAAAAGAACAAAGCTGGAGGCATCACGCTACCTGACTTCAAACTATACTACAAGGCTACAGTAACCAAAACAGCATGGTACTGGTACCAAAACAGAGATATAGACCAATGGAACAGAACAGAGTCCTCAGAAATAATACCACACATCTACAGCCATCTGATCTTTGACAAACCTCAGAAAAGCAAGAAATGGGGAAAGGATTCCCTATTTAATAAATGGTGTTGGGAAAAATGGCTAGCCATAAGTAGAAAGCTGAAACTGGATCCTTTCCTTACTCCTTATATGAAAATTAATTCAAGATGGATTAGAGACTTGAATGTTAGACCTAATACCATAAAAACCCTAGAGGAAAACCTAGGTAATAAAATTCAGGACATAGGCATGGGCAAGGACTTCATGTCTAAAACACCAAAAGCAATGGCAACAAAAGCCAAAATTGACAAATGGGATCTAATTAAACTAAAAAGCTTCTGCACAGCAAAGGAAACTACCATCAGAGTGAACAGGCAACCTACAGAATGGGAGAAAATTTTTGCAATCTACTCATCTGACAAAGGGCTAATATCCAGAACCTACAAAGAACTCAAACAAATTGACAAGAAAAAAACAAACAACCCCATCAAAAAGTGGGCAAAGGATATGAACAGACATTTCTCAAAAGAAGACATTCATACAGCCAACAGACACATGAAAAAATGCTCATCATCACTGGCCATCAGAGAAATGCAAATCAAAACCACAACGAGATACCATCTCACACCAGTTAGAATGGCAATCATTAAAAAGTCAGGAAACAACAGGTGCTGGAGAGGATGTGGAGAAATAGGAATACTTCGACACTGTTGGTGGGATTGTAAACTAGTTCAACCATTATGGAAAACAGTATGGCGATTCCTCAAGGATCTAGAACTAGAACTACCATATGACCCAGCCATCCCGTTACTGGGGATATACCCAAAGGATTATAAATCATGCTGCTATAAAGACACATGCACACGTATGTTTATTGCAGCACTATTCACAATAGCAAAGACTTGGAATCCACCCAAATGTCCATCAGTGACAGACTGGATTAAGAAAATGTGGCACATATACACCATGGAATACTATGCAGCCATAAAAAAGGATGAGTTTGTGTCCTTTGTAGGGACATGGATGCAGCTGGAAACCATCATTCTTAGCAAACTATCACAAGAACAGAAAACCAAACACCGCATGTTCTCACTCATAGGTGGGAACTGAACAATGAGATCACTTGGACTCGGGAAGGGGGACATCACACACCGGGGCCTATCATGGGGAGGGGGGAGTGGGGAGGGATTGCATTGGGAGTTATACCTGATGTAAATGACGAGTTGATGGGTGCTGACAAGTTGATGGTTGCAGCACAGCAACATGGCACAAGTATACATATGTAACAAATCTGCACGTTATGCACATGTACCCTAGAACTCAAAGTATAATAATAAAATAAAATAAAATAAAAATAAAAAAAATAAAACATTTGATATTATAAAATAAAATCCTAGGTCACTATAAGTCATTTATCTAGCCAAAATGATAATGCAAAGATTTCAAAAAAGTAAAAACCTTTACTTAATGATAGAGGGAAGACTCAGTTTTCCAATCCACAAAACACAATAAAGATAGCACAAGCCTATCTGAATCTGTCCTGTTTCACTCCATTTTTGTTTTAGTTCATTTAAAAGGCAAAATAATTTTTATTGTCTCCCAATATTTTTTTTTTTTTTGAGATGGAGTCTCACTCTGTTACCCAGGATGGAGTGGAGTGGCACGATCTTGGCTCACTGCAACTTCCACCACCGGGTTCAAGCAATTCTCCTGCCTCAGCCTCCTGAGTAGCTAAGATTAAAGATGCCCACCACCATGCCCAGCTGATTCTTTTGTATATTTAGTATAGACAGGGTCTCACCATGTTGACCAGGCTGGTCTTGATCTCCTGACCTCAGGTGGTCCCCCTGCCTCGGCCTCCCAAAGTGCTGGGATTATAGGCATGAGCCACCACACCTGGCTGTCTCTCAATATTATACAGTAATCTTGTTCAAAAGAGAAAACCAAATTCCACCTCATTAATGCTAAAACTAATTTTAAATAAAATCTTATAAAGAAATTTGTTTGATTTTAATTGGTTTGATGATATAAGATTTCCATAAACTTTTTATAACTCATTATAATTTTATGTTAAAAAGCAGATTAATGTGCAAAAAAAGAAAAAAAAAAAGAAAAAAAAAACACTGTTATTCTGACATATGGGCTCAGATTCTGGCCTTGAATCAGTGTGCTTTTATTTTAATATCCAATTTATGAAAAAACTATATAATACTCTTTTATTTTTAGTCAACTTGCTGACACACAGAATTCTTTACAAGGTTAATTTTTCACAAACCTTCTACAACTTGCTTAAACCTTCAGTTCTTCCTATTTGTTTAACTTAAAACAATTATTAAACCATCTAAATTAGACAAAATTCCTTTATTTTATTTTATTTTTTTGAGATGGAGTATCGCTCTGTCACCAGGCTAGAGTGCAGTGGCCGATCTTGGGTCACTTCAATCTCCGCCTCCTGGATTCAAGTGATTCTCCTGCCTCAGCCTCCCAAGTAGCTGGGATTATAGGCTCGTACCACCACACCCAGCTAATTTTTGTATTTTTAATAGAGATGGGGTTTCACCATGTTGGCCAGGATGGTCTCGATCTCCTGATCTCATGATCCACCTGCCTTAGCCTCCCGAAGTGCTGGGATTACAGGCATGAGCCACCATGCTGGATCTACTTTATTTTTAAAACCACATCCTGATGCCTTTTTACCAAGAACATATAATTTTTATTTTTTTAGTGTGAGCTTTTGTAATTATATACCAAGTGAAAAGCCTAGGATAAAGCAAAGAACTGCAGATAGCCTGATGTTTTCCAGCATAGCCACAGGGCATGGCTAATTCCACACATCCCTAGGCCTTGTCTAGAATCTAATGGCTCTAAAGCAGGCCAGTGGAACAACTATCAGAAGTTATATAAGGCTAGGTGTGGTGGCTTACACCTGTAATCTCAGCACTTTGGGAGGCCGAGGCGGGTGGATAACCTGCGATCAGGAGTTCAAGATCAGCCTGGCCAACACGATGAAACCCTCTCTCTACTAACAATACAAAAATTAACCGGGTGTGGTGGTGGGTGCCTGTAATTCCAGCTACTAGGGAGGCTGAGGCAGAGGAATTACTTGAGCCTAGCCGGCAGAGGTTGCAGTGCACAGAGATCATACCATTGTACTCCAGCCTGGGCGACAAGAGCAAAACTTCATCTCAAAAAAAAAAGTCCTAAAAGCAGTTTCTGACCTTAAAGCATTTAGCAAACCTAATATGTGATCTGCCTAATTTTGACCAAATATCCAAATTTTGAAGAATGTTTTACCAGCAATTTTAAAATGTCTTTTCTTTAAAAAAGCTTATGAGTCATGTGAACTAAAAGGCATTTAAAAAATTTTTCTGGCAAAATAGTTAAGTGCTTTTTAAAAGCCAATTAATTATAGCTCTTTTATATATTTTGATAGTGAAACACACACAACACATATAGACAGATGGATATAGATCTGGTAGGGTGATAAGGCTTTCTATTTGCCTGTTTTTAAGTTTTCCTTTTTAATTTTAAACAAACAGTCTCTTGATTATGTGTTCCCTTGCCCTAAACAATTGTCACCCAGGCAGTTCCAAATTTACATTTTTAAAGGAATAATTTTTGGTGAAAAAATGGTGTCAGTGAAAGTTTAGTCAAGATGGGCAGGAAAAGCAGACATACTTACATGTGGAGATTTTTTTAAAGATGTAAATTTCTTGGCCAGGCACAGTGGCTCACGCCTGTAGTCCCAGCACTTTTGGAGGCCAAGGCGGGCAGATCATGAAGTCAGGAGATCAAGACCATCCTGGCTAACACGGTGAAATCCCGTCTCTACTAAAAAAAAAATACAAAAAATTAGCCAGGTGTGGTGGCAGGCACCTGTAGTCCCAGCTACTCAGGAGGCTGAGGCAAGACAATGGTGTGAACCCAGGAGGTAGAGCTTGCAGTGAGCCAAGATCGCGCCACTGCACTCCAGCCTGGGTGACAGAGCGAGACTCTGTCTCAAAAAAAAAGATGTAAATTTCTTAATTGGTTATTGACTTTAGGGTAAAGCATTTTCAGGAACAAAGCCAAGAAAACATGCAGTTTTTAGGGCCTAATAGGTGGGCACAGCTGGAAGGCAAAACAGATCTCCATAGGTAAAAAAATCCCATTTTTAGACCTTATCCTGGGTCCTCCCAAAACAGGAAACACCATGGATGAGACAGTGCAATGCTTTCACTGTGCATTTTTTTGCAAAGGCATTTCCCCAAGGCTGGTGGGCAACTCAAAACCAATTAGTCCAGTCAATAATTAGCCCACCTCCTATGGGAGTCTCACCTCTCAGTGGGATTGGGAATGCTTCTGTATCTTCCAAGTGGCCAAAAGCATGCTTTTCTTATACAAACATGCAAAGAGCAGAGTATTTCACCCTCATAACTGCTGCTAGCCATCCCCAAAGGTATATTTTCCAGCTCTCAATTATATACTAAGTCTAAAAGTTTTTTCATAAGCAATTTGTGATGCCCCCAAAAGTCAAAAGGTCATGTAACACAATGCAAAATAGATCAAAGACTTAGATTTGGGGCGGAGCAAGATGGCCGAATAGGAGCAGCTCCAGTCTTCAACTCCCAGCGCCAGCGACACAGAAGACCGGTGATTTCGGCATTTTCAACTGAGGTACTGGGTTCATCTCACTGGGGAGTGCCGGACGATCGGTACTGGTCAGCTGCTGCAGCCCGACCAGCGAGAGCTGAAGCAGGGCGAGGCATTGCCTCACCTGAGAAGCGCAAGGGGGAAGGGAATCCCTTTTCCTAGCCAGGGGAACTGAGACACACAACACCTGGAGAATCGGGTAACTCCCACCCCAATACTGTGCTTTGAGCAAACAGGCACACCAGGAGATCATATCCCACACCTGGCCGGGAGGGTCCCACACCCACGGAGCCTCCCTCATTGCTATTACAGCAGTCTGTGATCTACCGGCAAGGCAGCAGCGAGGCTGGGGGAGGGGCGCCCGCCATTGCTGAGGCTTAAGTAGGTAAACAAAGCTGCTGGGAAGCTCGAACTGGGTGGAGCTCACAGCAGCTCAAGGAAACCTGCCTGTCTCTGTAGACTCCACCTCTGGGGGCAGGGCACAGAAAACAATAACAAAGCAGCAGACACCTCTGCAGACGCAAACGACTCTGTCTGACAGCTTTGAAGAGAGCAGTGGATCTCCCAACACGGAGGTTGAGATCTGAGAAGGGACAGACTCCCTGCTCAAGCGGGTCCCTGACCCCTGAGTAGCCTAACTGGGAGACATCCCCCACTAGGGGCAGTCTGACACCCCACACCTCACAGGGTGGAGTACACCCCTGAGAGGAAGCTTCCAAAGCAAGAATCAGACAGGTACACTCGCTGTTCAGAAATATTCTATCTTCTGCAGCCGCTGCTGCTGATGCCCAGGCAAACAGGGTCTGGAGTGGACCCCAAGCAATCTCCAACAGACCCACAGCTGAGGGTCCTGACTGTTAAAAGGAAAACTATCAAACGGGAAGGACACCTACACCAAATCCCCATCAGTACGTCACCATCATCAAAGACCAGAGGCAGATAAAACCACAAAGATGGGGAAAAAGCAGGACAGAAAAGCTGGAAATTCAAAAAATAAGAGCACATCTCCCCCGGCAAAGGAGCGCAGCTCATCGCCAGCAACGGATCAAAGCTGCACGGAGAATGACTTTGACAAGATGAGAGAAGAAGGCTTCAGTCCATCAAACTTCTCAGAGCTAAAAGAGGAATTACGTACCCAGCGCAAAGAAACTAAAAATCTTGAAAAAAAAGTGGAAGAATTGATGGCTAGAGTAATTAATGCAGAGAAGGTCATAAACAAAATGAAAGAGATGAAAACCATGACATGAGAAATACGTGACAAATGCACAAGCTTCAGTAACTGACTCAATCAACTGGAAGAAAGAGTATCAGCGATTGAGGATCAAATGAATGAAATGAAGCGAGAAGAGAAACCAAAAGAAAAAAGAAGAAAAAGAAATGAACAAAGCCTGCAAGAAGTATGGGATTATGTAAAAAGACCAAATCTACGTCTGATTGGGGTGCCTGAAAGTGAGGGGGAAAATGGAACCAAGTTGGAAAACACTCTTCAGGATATCATCCAGGAGAACTTCCCCAACCTAGTAGGGCAGCTCAACATTCAAATCCAGGAAATACAGAGAACGCCACAAAGATACTCCTCGAGAAGAGCAACTCCAAGACACATAATTGCCAGATTCACCAAAGTTGAAATGAAGGAAAAACTGTTACGGGCAGCCAGAGAGAAAGGTCGGGTCAACCACAAAGGGAAGCCCATCAGACTAACAGCAGATCTCTCAGCAGAAACTCTACAAGTCAGAAGAGAGTGGGGGTCAATATTCAACATTCTTAAAGAAAAGAATTTTAAACCCAGAATTTCATATGTAGCCAAACTAAGTTTCATAAGTGAAGGAGAAATAAAATCCTTTACAGATAAGCAAATGCTTAGAGATTTTGTCACCACTAGGCCTGCCTTACAAGAGACCATGAAGGAAGCACTAAACATGGAAAGGAACAACCGGTACCAGTCATTGCAAAAACATGCCAAAATGTAAAGACCATCAAGGCTAGGAAGAAACTGCATCAACTAATGAGCAAAATAACCAGTTAATATCATAATGGCAGGATCAAGTTCACACATAACAACATTAACCTTAAATGTAAATGGACTAAATGGTCCAATTAAAAGACACAGACTGGCAAACTGGATAAAGAGTCAAGACCCATCAGTTTGCTGTATTCAGGAGACCCATCTCACATTCAGAGACATACATACGCTCAAAATAAAGGGATGGAGGAAGATCTACCAAGCAAATGGAGAACAAAAAAAAGCAGGGGTTGCAATCCTAGTCTCTGATAAAACAGACTTTAAACCATCAAAGATCAAAAGAGACAAAGAAGACCATTACATAATGGTAAAGGGATGAATTCAACAGGAAGAGCTAATGATCCTAAATATACATGCACCGAATACAGGAGCACCCAGATTCATAAAGTCCTTAGAGACTTACAAAGAGACTTCGACTCCCATACAATAAGAATGGGAGACTTCAACACCCCACTGTCAACATCAGACAGATCATCGAGACAGCAAGTTAACAAGGATATCCAGGAATTGAACTCATCTCTGCAGCAAGCAGACCTAACAGACATCTATAGAACTCTCCACCCCAAATCAACAGAATATACATTCTTCTCAGCACCACATCACACTTATTCCAAAATTGACCACATAATTGGAAGTAAAGCACTCCTCAGCAAATGTACAAGAACAGAAATTATAACAAACTGTCTCTCAGACCACAGTGCAATCAAACTAGAACTCTGGACTAAGAAACTCAATCAAAACCACTCAACTCCATGGAAACTGAATAACCTGCTCCTGAATGACTATGGGGTACAAACGAAATGAAGGCAGAAATAAAGATGTTCTTTGAAACCAATGAGAACAAAGATACAACATACCAGAATCTCTGGGACACATTTAAAGCAATGTGTAGAGGGAAATTATAGCACTAAATGCCCACAAGACAAAGCTGGAAAGATCTAAAATTGACACTCTAACATCACAATTAAAAGAACTAGAGAAGCAAGAGCAAACACATTCAAAAGCTAGCAGAAGGCAAGAAATAACTAAGATCAGAGCAGAACTGAAAGAGATAGAGACACAAAAAACCCTTCAAAAAAATCAATAAATCCAGGAATTGGTTTTTTGAAAAGATCAACAAAATTGATAGACCGCTAGCAAGACTAATAAAGAAGAAAAGAGAGAAGAATCAAATAGATGCAATAAAAAATGATAAAGGGGATATTACCACCGACCCCACAGAAATACAAACTACCATCAGAGAATACTATAAACACCTCTACACAAATAAACTAGAAAATCTAGAAGAAATGGATAATTTCCTGGACACTTACACTCTCCCAAGACTAAACCAGGAAGAAGTTGAATCCCTGAATAGACCAATAGCAGGCTCTGAAATTGAGGCAATAATTAATAGCCTGCCAAGCAAGAAAAGTCCAGGATCAGATGGATTTACAGCTGAAATCTACCAGAGGTACAAAGAGGAGCTGGTACCATTCCTTCTGAAACTATTCCAATCAATAGAAAAAGAGGGAATCCTCCCTAACTCATTTTATGAGGCCAACATCATCCTGATACCAAAGCCTGGCAGAGACACAACAAAAAAAGAGAATTTTAGACCAATATCCCTGATGAACATCGATGCAAAAATCCTCAATAAAATACTGGCAAACCAGATCCAGCAGCGCATCAAAAAGCTTATCCACCATGATCAAGTGGGCTTCATCCCTGGGATGCAAGGCTGGTTCAACATATGCAAATCAATAAACATAATCCAGCATATAAACAGAACCAAAGACAAAAACCACATGATTATCTCAATAGATGCAGAAAAGGCCTTTGACAAAATTCAACAGCCCTTCATGCTAAAAACGCTCAATAAAATCGGTATTGATGGAATGTATCTCAAAATAATAAGAGCTATTTATGAAAAACCCACAGCAAATATCATACTGAATGGGCAAAAACTGGAAAAATTCCCTTTGAAAACTGGCACAAGACAGGGATGCCCTCTCTCACCACTCCTATTCAACATAGTGTTGGAAGTTCTGGCTAGGGCAATCAGGCAAGAGAAAGAAATCA
>NW_020258724.1:0-5250 GCF_003255815.1 Theropithecus gelada | reverse complement strand
TCACAGAATTGGAAAAAACTGCTTTAAAGTTCATATGGAACCAAAAAAGAGCCCGCATCTCCAAGACAATCCTAAGTCAAAAGAACAAAGCTGGAGGCATCACGCTACCTGACTTCAAACTATACTACAAGGCTACAGTAACCAAAACAGCATGGTACTGGTACCAAAACAGAGATATAGACCAATGGAACAGAACAGAGTCCTCAGAAATAATACCACACATCTACAGCCATCTGATCTTTGACAAACCTCAGAAAAGCAAGAAATGGGGAAAGGATTCCCTATTTAATAAATGGTGTTGGGAAAAATGGCTAGCCATAAGTAGAAAGCTGAAACTGGATCCTTTCCTTACTCCTTATATGAAAATTAATTCAAGATGGATTAGAGACTTGAATGTTAGACCTAATACCATAAAAACCCTAGAGGAAAACCTAGGTAATAAAATTCAGGACATAGGCATGGGCAAGGACTTCATGTCTAAAACACCAAAAGCAATGGCAACAAAAGCCAAAATTGACAAATGGGATCTAATTAAACTAAAAAGCTTCTGCACAGCAAAGGAAACTACCATCAGAGTGAACAGGCAACCTACAGAATGGGAGAAAATTTTTGCAATCTACTCATCTGACAAAGGGCTAATATCCAGAACCTACAAAGAACTCAAACAAATTGACAAGAAAAAAACAAACAACCCCATCAAAAAGTGGGCAAAGGATATGAACAGACATTTCTCAAAAGAAGACATTCATACAGCCAACAGACACATGAAAAAATGCTCATCATCACTGGCCATCAGAGAAATGCAAATCAAAACCACAACGAGATACCATCTCACACCAGTTAGAATGGCAATCATTAAAAAGTCAGGAAACAACAGGTGCTGGAGAGGATGTGGAGAAATAGGAATACTTCGACACTGTTGGTGGGATTGTAAACTAGTTCAACCATTATGGAAAACAGTATGGCGATTCCTCAAGGATCTAGAACTAGAACTACCATATGACCCAGCCATCCCGTTACTGGGGATATACCCAAAGGATTATAAATCATGCTGCTATAAAGACACATGCACACGTATGTTTATTGCAGCACTATTCACAATAGCAAAGACTTGGAATCCACCCAAATGTCCATCAGTGACAGACTGGATTAAGAAAATGTGGCACATATACACCATGGAATACTATGCAGCCATAAAAAAGGATGAGTTTGTGTCCTTTGTAGGGACATGGATGCAGCTGGAAACCATCATTCTTAGCAAACTATCACAAGAACAGAAAACCAAACACCGCATGTTCTCACTCATAGGTGGGAACTGAACAATGAGATCACTTGGACTCGGGAAGGGGGACATCACACACCGGGGCCTATCATGGGGAGGGGGGAGTGGGGAGGGATTGCATTGGGAGTTATACCTGATGTAAATGACGAGTTGATGGGTGCTGACAAGTTGATGGTTGCAGCACAGCAACATGGCACAAGTATACATATGTAACAAATCTGCACGTTATGCACATGTACCCTAGAACTCAAAGTATAATAATAAAATAAAATAAAATAAAAATAAAAAAAATAAAACATTTGATATTATAAAATAAAATCCTAGGTCACTATAAGTCATTTATCTAGCCAAAATGATAATGCAAAGATTTCAAAAAAGTAAAAACCTTTACTTAATGATAGAGGGAAGACTCAGTTTTCCAATCCACAAAACACAATAAAGATAGCACAAGCCTATCTGAATCTGTCCTGTTTCACTCCATTTTTGTTTTAGTTCATTTAAAAGGCAAAATAATTTTTATTGTCTCCCAATATTTTTTTTTTTTTTGAGATGGAGTCTCACTCTGTTACCCAGGATGGAGTGGAGTGGCACGATCTTGGCTCACTGCAACTTCCACCACCGGGTTCAAGCAATTCTCCTGCCTCAGCCTCCTGAGTAGCTAAGATTAAAGATGCCCACCACCATGCCCAGCTGATTCTTTTGTATATTTAGTATAGACAGGGTCTCACCATGTTGACCAGGCTGGTCTTGATCTCCTGACCTCAGGTGGTCCCCCTGCCTCGGCCTCCCAAAGTGCTGGGATTATAGGCATGAGCCACCACACCTGGCTGTCTCTCAATATTATACAGTAATCTTGTTCAAAAGAGAAAACCAAATTCCACCTCATTAATGCTAAAACTAATTTTAAATAAAATCTTATAAAGAAATTTGTTTGATTTTAATTGGTTTGATGATATAAGATTTCCATAAACTTTTTATAACTCATTATAATTTTATGTTAAAAAGCAGATTAATGTGCAAAAAAAGAAAAAAAAAAAGAAAAAAAAAACACTGTTATTCTGACATATGGGCTCAGATTCTGGCCTTGAATCAGTGTGCTTTTATTTTAATATCCAATTTATGAAAAAACTATATAATACTCTTTTATTTTTAGTCAACTTGCTGACACACAGAATTCTTTACAAGGTTAATTTTTCACAAACCTTCTACAACTTGCTTAAACCTTCAGTTCTTCCTATTTGTTTAACTTAAAACAATTATTAAACCATCTAAATTAGACAAAATTCCTTTATTTTATTTTATTTTTTTGAGATGGAGTATCGCTCTGTCACCAGGCTAGAGTGCAGTGGCCGATCTTGGGTCACTTCAATCTCCGCCTCCTGGATTCAAGTGATTCTCCTGCCTCAGCCTCCCAAGTAGCTGGGATTATAGGCTCGTACCACCACACCCAGCTAATTTTTGTATTTTTAATAGAGATGGGGTTTCACCATGTTGGCCAGGATGGTCTCGATCTCCTGATCTCATGATCCACCTGCCTTAGCCTCCCGAAGTGCTGGGATTACAGGCATGAGCCACCATGCTGGATCTACTTTATTTTTAAAACCACATCCTGATGCCTTTTTACCAAGAACATATAATTTTTATTTTTTTAGTGTGAGCTTTTGTAATTATATACCAAGTGAAAAGCCTAGGATAAAGCAAAGAACTGCAGATAGCCTGATGTTTTCCAGCATAGCCACAGGGCATGGCTAATTCCACACATCCCTAGGCCTTGTCTAGAATCTAATGGCTCTAAAGCAGGCCAGTGGAACAACTATCAGAAGTTATATAAGGCTAGGTGTGGTGGCTTACACCTGTAATCTCAGCACTTTGGGAGGCCGAGGCGGGTGGATAACCTGCGATCAGGAGTTCAAGATCAGCCTGGCCAACACGATGAAACCCTCTCTCTACTAACAATACAAAAATTAACCGGGTGTGGTGGTGGGTGCCTGTAATTCCAGCTACTAGGGAGGCTGAGGCAGAGGAATTACTTGAGCCTAGCCGGCAGAGGTTGCAGTGCACAGAGATCATACCATTGTACTCCAGCCTGGGCGACAAGAGCAAAACTTCATCTCAAAAAAAAAAGTCCTAAAAGCAGTTTCTGACCTTAAAGCATTTAGCAAACCTAATATGTGATCTGCCTAATTTTGACCAAATATCCAAATTTTGAAGAATGTTTTACCAGCAATTTTAAAATGTCTTTTCTTTAAAAAAGCTTATGAGTCATGTGAACTAAAAGGCATTTAAAAAATTTTTCTGGCAAAATAGTTAAGTGCTTTTTAAAAGCCAATTAATTATAGCTCTTTTATATATTTTGATAGTGAAACACACACAACACATATAGACAGATGGATATAGATCTGGTAGGGTGATAAGGCTTTCTATTTGCCTGTTTTTAAGTTTTCCTTTTTAATTTTAAACAAACAGTCTCTTGATTATGTGTTCCCTTGCCCTAAACAATTGTCACCCAGGCAGTTCCAAATTTACATTTTTAAAGGAATAATTTTTGGTGAAAAAATGGTGTCAGTGAAAGTTTAGTCAAGATGGGCAGGAAAAGCAGACATACTTACATGTGGAGATTTTTTTAAAGATGTAAATTTCTTGGCCAGGCACAGTGGCTCACGCCTGTAGTCCCAGCACTTTTGGAGGCCAAGGCGGGCAGATCATGAAGTCAGGAGATCAAGACCATCCTGGCTAACACGGTGAAATCCCGTCTCTACTAAAAAAAAAATACAAAAAATTAGCCAGGTGTGGTGGCAGGCACCTGTAGTCCCAGCTACTCAGGAGGCTGAGGCAAGACAATGGTGTGAACCCAGGAGGTAGAGCTTGCAGTGAGCCAAGATCGCGCCACTGCACTCCAGCCTGGGTGACAGAGCGAGACTCTGTCTCAAAAAAAAAGATGTAAATTTCTTAATTGGTTATTGACTTTAGGGTAAAGCATTTTCAGGAACAAAGCCAAGAAAACATGCAGTTTTTAGGGCCTAATAGGTGGGCACAGCTGGAAGGCAAAACAGATCTCCATAGGTAAAAAAATCCCATTTTTAGACCTTATCCTGGGTCCTCCCAAAACAGGAAACACCATGGATGAGACAGTGCAATGCTTTCACTGTGCATTTTTTTGCAAAGGCATTTCCCCAAGGCTGGTGGGCAACTCAAAACCAATTAGTCCAGTCAATAATTAGCCCACCTCCTATGGGAGTCTCACCTCTCAGTGGGATTGGGAATGCTTCTGTATCTTCCAAGTGGCCAAAAGCATGCTTTTCTTATACAAACATGCAAAGAGCAGAGTATTTCACCCTCATAACTGCTGCTAGCCATCCCCAAAGGTATATTTTCCAGCTCTCAATTATATACTAAGTCTAAAAGTTTTTTCATAAGCAATTTGTGATGCCCCCAAAAGTCAAAAGGTCATGTAACACAATGCAAAATAGATCAAAGACTTAGATTTGGGGCGGAGCAAGATGGCCGAATAGGAGCAGCTCCAGTCTTCAACTCCCAGCGCCAGCGACACAGAAGACCGGTGATTTCGGCATTTTCAACTGAGGTACTGGGTTCATCTCACTGGGGAGTGCCGGACGATCGGTACTGGTCAGCTGCTGCAGCCCGACCAGCGAGAGCTGAAGCAGGGCGAGGCATTGCCTCACCTGAGAAGCGCAAGGGGGAAGGGAATCCCTTTTCCTAGCCAGGGGAACTGAGACACACAACACCTGGAGAATCGGGTAACTCCCACCCCAATACTGTGCTTTGAGCAAACAGGCACACCAGGAGATCATATCCCACACCTGGCCGGGAGGGTCCCACACCCACGGAGCCTCCCTCATTGCTATTACAGCAGTCTGTGATCTACCGGCAAGGCAGCAGCGAGGCTGGGGGAGGGGCGCCCGCCATTGCTGAGGCTTAAGTAGGTAAACAAAGCTGCTGGGAAGCTC
>NW_020258723.1:0-5886 GCF_003255815.1 Theropithecus gelada | reverse complement strand
GGAGGAATAATTTTAATGACCTAACTTTCATGACATTACATTGTATTGTCCATTAATTTTAATGTCCTAAAATTTTAATGACCCTAAGGGGTCACCATTTTAGATGAAACTATACCAGGAGATTCCTCTAAGGCCAAGAGCATCCAGCTGCTCCCCTGAGAGACTCTACCCCCTACCTCAGGCTGTCCTTGGGGATGAGATGACCCCGGGGCTGATACTAGACCCTCCAATAGACATGGCCACTGTGGGTATCCTGGGTCATCCCCAGACAGTTCTAAAATGCCAGGACTAGGAAAAGACAGGAGAGTGGCTGAGGACACAACACCCTGTCAAGTTTTCACGGGGGGACCTCAATCTAAAGACATTTTGGTAATATGTACACTTAAGAAAGATGAAAAGAAGAGAGGCACAAAGACTTTTTTTACAGTAGAGTGTCAGATGATTTATTCTCCGCTTTCCTCTCATGTAAAATGTTTGGAAACAGAAAAATATTTTGGCCAAGGTGCCTCACGCCTGTAATCCCAGCGCTTTAGGAGGCTGAGGAGGGTGATCAATTAAGGTCAGGAGTTCGAAACCAACCCAGCCAACATGGCGAAACCCTGTCTCTACTAAACATACAAAAATTAGCTGGACCTGGTGGTGGCGCCTATAAGCCCAGCTACTTGGGAGGCTGAGGCAGAAGAATCGCTTGAACCCGGGAGTCAGAGGTTGCAGTGAGCTGAGACTGCACCATTGCACTCCAGCCTGGCGACAGGGTGAGACTCCGTCTCAAAAAAAAAAGAAAAAATATATATATATATGTGGATATATGTGTATATATATGTATATATATGTGTGTGTATATATATGTATGGTTTGCTTCCTCATTCACCTTATCAAAGCCTCTCATTTACGCCCCTCCCGTGGACCACAAACCACAAACCATGACTGCGGTACCCGTTTATGAATCGCGTTTGCTCAAACACGCCGTTTAACGCTTTAACAAAGCCTCAGGTTAATTTTAGGGGGAGAAAGGTGGGACCGGAAGCTCCATGAACCACAGCTCCTCCCACGCTGGAACCACGCACACGGAGTCGGGCTCTCCCGGATCACCCTCCCGTGGTCACCGCACTACCTGGGTGGGGGAGGCGCGGGGTTCCCGAGAGGGCTCCGGCCGGCGGAAGTGGCGCCCTCAGGTACAGACAGGACGCAGGGGTCCCGCTGCCTGCGCCGCCCGGCCCTGCACAGAGGGGAACTGAGGCCGGCTGGCCGCCGCGACTCGGTCCGCAGGTTCCGCAGCCCATGGCTGGTTCCAGCAGGTTTCACCCAGCCCTCTTCCCCACTTCGGGAAGCCAGGCGCAGTCCACTCACAGTTCCTCGGCTTCCCGGGTGTCCCGGCGTCAGCTAGGGATGTCCCAATACCCACAGGTCACAGGGTGGCCGAGGCTGCTGCAGAGCCACCGGGCCTCCCAGAGCCAGGAAGTAGCAGCGGAGACTCACAGGAAGAGCCTACGGTGGCGAAGGCGAGACAAAGCGCCCGCCAGCCAGATCCCGGAAGCCGCCCTCTCCTTTCCGGCGGCGCGCCTGATTGACAGGTCCCCACCTCAGCGCCCCTGATTGTATGGGGCTTCAGGCCCCGCCCCCTCAGGCCCAGAGTGACAGGAGATTGCGATCTCACGTGAGGCTGGATGTGGCCAGAATGACCGTTTTGGCCTAGCGGTTTGTAGGGGGTGCGTCCTTCCTGCGCTGCGATCTGACCAGGCAAGGAGCACATTCGCATTTAACCTTGTATACAAGGTTATAGCTATTTTGCGTAATAAGATATAAAATTGCAAGCAATATAATGGCAATTCTGTAACTGCCCAGTGGGTTCACCTTGCCCGCTACCTAGACAGAGCTGATTTCTCAAGACCGGGGGAATAGCAATAGAGAAAGAGTAATTCACGCAGAGTCGGCTGTGCGGGAGACCGGAGATTTGATTTTTATTTTGTTTTATTTTATTTTATTTTATTTTATTTTATTATTTCTGAAACAGAGTCTTGCTCTGTCGCCCAGGCTGGAGTGCAGCCTTGGAGTTTTATGATTATTCAAATCAGTCTCCCTGAGCATTTGGGGATAAGAGTATTTAGAAAGTTTATTTTGCCAAGGTTGGGGATGCTTGTGCATGACACAGCCTCAGGATGTCCTGATGACAGTTGCCCAAGGTGGTCAGAGCACCGCTTGGTTTTGTTGGAGATAAATGCTCGGTGAGGCAAAGTGAAACCAGCACTTAAGCAAAAGTTTTCTCAGCAACGCAATTTACCTCTGCGGAAGCGTGCTGCTCTCATCAATCACAATCGCAAGAGCACACGGAACAAAGGAAAGCAGGGGTTTTTATTCCTAATGCAATCCCTACCTATGGCATGGGCTGGGGCCAGACCTCAAGATCTACACTGACCCCGCTGGCTATTTGTAAATACTTTCCCAAATAAGGGAGAGGGAAGGGGGATGTGAGTTACAATGGTGGGACGTGTGGTTTCCAAGGGAGAAATGGGTGCAGAGCAGGTAACCAAGGGAACAGATGTGAGTTATTGATTAGAACTGAGGAGAAGGTTGTTTACATAACTAAGGGCAAGGAGGCATGGAGAACAAGAAAGTTGAGTTCAAGAACAAAACACAAGAACGTTAACATGCCAAACCTTGGAAGAGAAACTGACCGTATCTGACAGTTTTACACATTTTAGGGAGACAGGAGACATCAATCAACATGTGTAAGATGAACACTGGTTTGATCCGGTACAACCTGAAGCAAAAGTGGGTCAACTCGAAGCCAGGAGGGGGCTTCCAGGTCACAGGTAGGCGAGAGAGGAACGGTTGCATTCTTCTGAGTTTCTGATGAGCCTTTCCAAAGGAGGCAATAAGGTATGCATTCTTCTCAGCGAGCAGCGGATGACTTTGAATAGAATGGGAGGCAGGTTTGCCCTAAGCAGTTCCCAGATTGATTTTTCCCTTTATCTTAGTGATTTGCGGGGCCCAAAATATTTTCCTTTCCAATTTCCCCCTTTTGTTTTAAAAATATTTTGGAGAAAGCATTTTAGAAGAAAATCAGTCTCTGGTTGCAGCTTTGTCTGACTTCTCATGGAGTAGCTGAGATTACAGGCAAGCGACACCACACCTAGCTTTTTTTTTTTTTTTTTTTTGGTAGAAACGGGGGTCTCCCTCGGTTGCCCAGGCTGTCTCTGGTGCCCAACGCAGGGCTCCCCGTAATCTCTACAAATAATCCAGTGAAGAAACACCAGAGCGTGGAAAGCTGAGGACGACCGACAAAGGACTCCCGAGTAGGTTTTCACTTCAAGCTCTAGGGTAAGGAGGGCGCTAGGGGAATTCCAGGGAAACCTCGGGAAAATGTGGGTCGAGCTGAGAGTACGTTCGCTAATTACTTAAGCTTTGTGCAGCAGTTACTGTGCCGCGGAGGGGTAATTGTCAGTACCCAAAATCTCACATCTTTGTTCCGTCTGATAGACAAGTATTCTCCTTGGTTCCCAGAATATGGAACCATGAATGTAGAAGATTGGGACAAGGTCGGATCAGACTTAAAATGAGCACAAGAAGAGGGCCGTGATATTCCCGTCTCTGCTTGGTCTGTGTGGTCTGCAATTAAAACAGCCCTGGAGCCCTTCCACACTGAGGAGGAGAAGGAGGATTTTCAGGATGACATAGGAAAGTTGAATAATCAGGAGTCTAATTATCAGCTAAGTGAACCATGACAGTCTCATTTTAAAAAGGGCGAGAACCCCGTCTCTACTAAAAACACAAAAAACTAGCCGGGCGAGGTGGCGGGCGCCTGTAGTCCCAGCTACTCGGGAGACTGAGGCAGGAGAATGGCGTAAACCCAGGAGGCGGAGCTTGCAGTGAGCTGAGATTGCGCCACTGCACTCCAGCCTGGGGGACAGAGCAAGACTCCGTCTCAAAAAAAAAAAAAAAAAGGGCGAGAAACGGGAAGGGATGTATGCTAATCTCCAGAGACTTATAAAAGAAACTGTGCCACCTACTGCGCCATTAGGGGAAGGTCTGGAATGGCCACCCCCAGCCAGCCTCCTGAATATTTGGAAAGGGAGCCTGAGACCCGCGCCTTGCCGCTCCCATTGTTGCAGGCCCCGCCAGTAACTATGGCGAAGGGAAGCTTCAGGCTTGTCCAACAACCAATTAGGATGAGGGAATGATCTAGGCTTGCCCACCTGTTAATTATGGTAGAGGAGTGCTGCGAGCGGGTCCAAATACAAATATGGCACAGGGACAATGCAGTCATCCATTCGCCAGGCACAAGAAATGGGGGATTTGAATGCTTGGCAGTTTCTGGTAATTATTTCACCAGCTGAGGAGGCCAGAGAACTTACTCAAGCATGCTGGGAGCCATTTCCTTTTAAAATATTAAAAGACTTAAAGCAAACAATTGGACAATATGGGCCAAATTCCCCTTATGTTCATTCCTTGTTACAATATGTGGCGTTTAACAGACGCTGAATACCTATGGATTGGGAGGCACTAGCCCTTCCACTTTTCATCATGAGGTGAAAAAGACTGAGACTCCACCAGATGCAACTGCCCAATCTCAGACATTCCAGCCACCAATATTGTGAGCCAAAAGGACCTTTTTTACTTATAAATTACCCCGCCTCAGGTATTCTGTTACAGAAGCACAAAACAGACCAAGACACAAATGTAGGAAAAAACTCACTGAAGGTGTAGGGAAAATGGTGTTGACCTAAGTCACTTTGCAAATGAATAGAATCCGTATGCTGAAGGCAAATGAACTATACTTCATCACTGGATTCCATTTTGTAAAGTTCTTTCCAACAGAAGCAATTGTGAACAATTGTAAAACCACAGTATCTGTATCTGGAATAAAGCAATGACTTACATAAGTCACAGATGGTAGGAACCAGGTTTCTCACTGTTGAAGTGGGAGGTTACAAATTAGCAAGGGGAGAAGGCTAGGATGATTCATGTGATAGTAGATCAGAGGTGGAGACATGAATGTAAACTTATGTTTAGTTTAATATAGATACACACAGTTCTACATAGAAAACTTTATGATTAGGTGTGTATAGGTAGGTTAGACACACACATATACTTCCTAGCATTGCTAATGAAGAACAAGTGCTATTCAACAATGTGCTCATTCGGCAGCCAGCTGTAAGTTTTCCTACCATTCTGAAAGGAATCATGCTCTTTGAAGAAATGTCTGATACTAGAACTGGGACAGTAAATATAGGAGTCAGGATAATCTTGAAGTATCAGAAAGTAAGTAAGTACTAAAAAAAATTTAAATATATCAAAGAAAAATAATAGCCAATAAAAACAGCTACTGATGGCCAACACAGGAATGAATTGTAGTGTTGAATAATAACTAAAGCCGAAAGTAATTATCTAGGTGTCTGTATTTGTATACACAGGTGAATAAGAAAATGGAGTTGCATAGAAATCTCCCTTGCAAAAGAATTCCAAACAATTGATGTAGACACTCAGCCATCAAGAATGTGGAGCCAACACCTCACTCCGTAGGTGTGGGCTCCGCACAGTGTCGTGCTCCAAAACAACCAAAACACATGCAGTATGGGCAAGGAGGAAAAATAACTTCACACTGGAGAAACCTGACAAACAGTAGCTCTGCCAAATGATCCAAGTGAACATCAAAGGTGACAGTTCACCTTGAGAACATGCAGTGACAATGGGGGACATTCTACAAAATTCCTGACCAATCCTCCTCAGTAATGTCAAGGTCATCATGACACGGAAAGCCTGACACATTGTCACAGCCAGGAAGAGCCCACAGGGACATGATGACTACATGTCTTGCGGGATCTTGGATGGGATCCTCGGTCAGAGTAAGACAGAACCAAGGGCATCCAAATGAAATATGAACTT
>NW_020258722.1:1293-5886 GCF_003255815.1 Theropithecus gelada | reverse complement strand
ATCTGAGAACAGATATTTCGGATGCCTTTGAAGACAATAGGGCCAAAGGAAATATCCTCCGATAACAAAGAGAAAGAAGCTTTCTGAGAAACTTCTTTGTGTTCTGTGAAACCATCTCACAGAGTTACAGCTTTCCCCTCAAGAAGCCTTATGGTAAGAGGGTTGTTGTGGAATTGGCAAAGTGATATTTGGAAGCCCAGAGAGGGCTCTGGTGAAAAAGGAAATATCCTCAGATGAAATCTGGAAAGAAGCTTTCTGAGAACCTGCTTAGTGTTCTCTTAATTCATCTCACAGAGTTACATCTGTGTTTCGTGGATCTCTTTGCTGGTCTTATTTCTCTTTAATCTTAGAACAGATATTTCGGATCCCTTTGAAGACTATAGAGCCAAAGGAAATATGCTCTGATAACAAAGAGAAAGAAGCTTTCTGAGAAACTCCTTTGTGTCCTGTGAAGTCATCTCACAGAGTTACAGTTTTCCCCTCAAAAGACTCTCGCTAAGACAGTTCTTGTGGGATTGGAAAAGTGATATTTGGAAGCCCAGAGAGTTCAGTGGTGAAAAAGGAAATATCCTAAGATGAAATCTGGAAAGAAGGTTTCTGAGAAACTGCTTAGTGTTCTGTTAATTCATCTCACAGAGTTACATCTGTTTTTCGTGGATCTCTTTGCCAGCCTTATTTCTCCGGAATCTGAGAACAGATATTTCGGATCCCTTTGAAGACTATGGGGCAAAAGGAATCATCCTCCGATAACAAAGAGAAAGAAGGTTTCTGAGAAACTTCTTCATGTTCTGTGAAATCATCTCACAGAGTTACAGCTTTCCCCTCAAGAACTCTTTAGCTAAGACAGGTCTTGTGGAATTGGCAAAGTGATATATGGAAGCTCATAGAGGGCTATGGTCAAAAGGAAATATCCTCAGATGAAATATGGAAAGAAGCTTTCTGAGAAACTGCTCTGTGATGTGTGACTTCAACTCACAGCGTTACATCTGTATTTCGTGGATCTCTTTGCTAGCCTTATTTCTGTGGAATCTGAGAACAGATATTTCGGATCCCTTTGGAGACTATAGGGCCAAAGGAAATATCCTCCGATAACAAAGAGAAAGAAGCTTTCTGAGAAACTTCTTTGTGTTCTGTGAAATCATCTCACAGAGTTACAGCTTTCCCCTCAAGAAGCCTTTCGCTTAGACAGTTTTTGTGGAATTGGCAAAGTGATATTTGGAAGCCCAGAGAGGGCTATGATGAAAAAGGAAATATCCTCAGACGAAATTTGGAAAGAAGCTTTCTGAGAAACTGCTTAGTGTTCTGTTAATTCATCTCACAGAGTTACATCTGTATTTCGAGGATCTCTTTGCTAGCCTTATTTCTGCGGAATGTGAGAACAGATATTTCGGATCCCTTTGAAGACTATAGGGCCCAAGGAAATATCCTCCGATAACGAAGAGAAAGAAGCTTTCTGAGAAACCTCTTTGTGTTCTGTGAAATCATCTCACAGAGTTACAGCTTGCCCCTCAAGAACCCTTTCGCTAAGACAGTTCTTGTGGAATTGGCAAAGTGATATATGGAAGCCCAAAGAGGGCTGTGGTCAAAAAGGAAATATCCTCAGATGAAATCTGGAAAGAAGCTTTCTGAGAAACTGGTCTATGATGTCTGACTTACACTAACAGAGTTACATATGTATTTCGTGGATCTCTTTGCTAGCCTTATTTCTGTGGAATCTAAGAACAGATATTTCAGATCCCTTTGAAGACTATAGGGTCAAAGGAAATATCCTCTGATAACAAAGAGAAAGAAGCTTTCTGAGAAACTTCTTTGTGTTCTGTGAAATCATCTCACAGAGTTACAGCTTTCCCCTCAGGAAGCCTTTCGCTATGACAGTTCTTTTAGAATTGGAAAAGTGATACTTGGAAGCCCATAGAGGGCTACGGTGAAAAAGGAAATATCCTCAGATGAAATCTGGAAAGAAGCTTTCTGAGAAACTGATTAGTGTTCTGGTAATTCATTTCATAGAGTTCCATCTGTATTTCTTGAATCTCTTTGGTAGCCTATTACTGTGGAATCTGAGAACAGATATTTCGGATCTCTTTGTAGACTATAGCGCCAAAGGAAGTATCCTCCGAGAACAAAGAGAAAGAAGCTTTCTGAGAAAATTCTTTGTGTTCTGTGAAATCATCTCACAGATTTACAGCGCTTCCCTCAAGATGCCATTCGCTAAGACAGTTCTTGTGGAATTGGCAAAGGGATATTTGGAAGCCCATAGAGAACTATGGTGAAAAAGGAAATATCCTCAGATGAAATCTGGAAAGAAGCTTCCTGAGAAACTGCTTAATGATTTGTTAATTCATCTCACAGAGTTACATGTGTATTTCGTGGATCTCTTTGCAGCTTTATTTGTGTGGAATCTGAGAACACATATTTCGGATCCCTTTGAAGACTATAGGGCCAAAGGAAATATCCTCCGATAAAAAAGAGAAAGAAGCTTTCTTAGAAACTTCTTTGTGTTCGGTGAAAACACCTCACAGAATTATAGCTATCCGCTCAAGAAGACTTTCGCTAAGACAGGTCTTGTGGAATTGGCAAAGTGATATTTGGAAGCCCATAGAGGGCTATGATGAAAAAGGAATTATCCTCAGATGAAATCTGGAAAGGAGCTTTCTGAGAAACTGCTTAGTGTTCTGTTAATTCATCTCACAGAGTTACATCTGTATTTCGTGGATCTCTTTGGTAGCGTTATTTCTGTGGAATCTGAGAACAGATATTTCGGATTTCTTTGAAG
The DNA here is from genome assembly GCF_003255815.1 of Theropithecus gelada. Lineage (NCBI taxonomy): Eukaryota > Metazoa > Chordata > Mammalia > Primates > Cercopithecidae > Theropithecus > Theropithecus gelada. The sequence goes on along the minus strand of NW_020258722.1, from coordinate 3,113 downwards.
GCTGTAGGGCCAAAGGAAATATCCTCCGATAACAAAGAGAAAGAACTTTCTGAGAAACTTCTTTGTGTTCTGTGAAATCATCTCACAGAGTTACACCTTTCCCCTTAAGAACCCTTTCCCTAAGACAGTTGTTGTGGAATTGGAAAAGTGATATTTGGAAGCCCATAGAGGGCTGTGGTGAAAAAGCAAATATCCTCAGATGAAATCTGGTAACAACCTTTCTGAGAAACTGCTTAGTGTTCTGCTAATTCATCTCAGAGCGTTACATCTGTATGTCGTGGATCTCTTTGCTAGCGTTATTTCTGTGGAAACTGAGAACAGATATTTCGGATCCTTTTGAAGACTATAGGGCCAAAGGAAATATCCTCCGATAACAAAGAGAAAGATGCTTTCTGAGAAACTTCTTTGTGTTCTGTAAAATCATCTCACAGAGTTACAGCTTTCCCCTCAGGAAGCCTTTCGCTAAGACAGTTCTTCTGTAATTGGCAAAGTGATATTTGGAAGCCAATAGTGGGCTACGGTGAAAAAGGAAATATCCTCAGATGAAATCTGGAAAGAAGCTTTCTGAGAAACTGCTTAGTGTTCTCTTAATTCATCTCACAGAGTTACATCTGTGTTTCGTGGATCTCTTTGCTGGTCTTATTTCTCTTTAATCTGAGAACAGATATTTCGGATCCCTTTGAAGACTATAGAGTCAAAGGAAATATGCTCTGATAACAAAGAGAAAGAAGCTTTCTGAGAAACTTCTTTGTGTTCTGTGAAGTCATCTCACAGAGTTACAGTTTTCCCCTCAAGAAGACTTTCACTAAGACAGTTCTTGTGGGATTGGAAAAGTGATATTTGGAAGCCCAGAGAGTTCAGTGGTGAAAAAGGAAATATCCTAAGATGAAATCTGGAAAGAAGCTTTCTGAGAAACTGCTTAGTGTTCTGTTAATTCATCTCACAGAGTTACATCTGTTTTTCGTGGATCTCTTTGCCAGCCTTATTTCTCCGGAATCTGAGAACAGATATTTCGGATCCCTTTGAAGACTACAGGGCCAAAGGAAATATCCTCGGATAACGAAGAGAAAGAAGCTTTCTGAGAAACTTCTTTGTGTTCTGTGAAATCATCTCACAGAGTTACAGCTTTCCCCTCAAGAAGCCTTTCGCTTAGACAGTTCTTGTGGAATTGGCAAAGTGATATTTGGAAGCCCATAGAGGGCTATGGTGAAAAAGGAAATATCCTCAGATGAAATCTGGAAAGAAGCTTTCTGAGGAACTGCTCTGTGATGTGTGACTTCCACTCACAGAGTTACATCTTTATTTCGTGGATCTCTTTGCTAGCCTAATTTCCGTGGAATCTGAGAAGAGATATTTCGGATCCCTTGGAAGACAGTAGGGCCAAAGGAAATATCCTCCGATAACAAAGAGAAAGAAGCTTTCTGAGAAACTTCTTTGTGTTCTGCGAAATCATCACACAGAGTTACAGCTTTCCCCTCAAGAAGCCTTTCGCTAAGAGAGTTCTTGTGGAATTGGAAAAGTGTTATTTGGAAGCCCATAGAGGTCTACGGTGAAAAAGGAAATGTACTCAGATGAAATCTGAAAAGAAGCTTTCTGAGAAACTGCTTAGTGTTCTGTTAATTCATCTCACAGAGTTACATCTGTATTTCGTGGATGTCTTTGCTAGCCTTATTTCTGTGGAATCTGAGAACAGATATTTCGGATCCCTTTGAAGACTATAGGGCCAAAGGAAATATCCTCTGATAACGAAGAGAAAGAAGCTTTCTGAAAAACTCCTTTGTGTTCTGTGAAATCATCTCACAGAGTTACAGCTTTCCCCT
>NW_020258722.1:0-1247 GCF_003255815.1 Theropithecus gelada | reverse complement strand
AGGGCCAAAGGAAATATCCTCTGATAACGAAGAGAAAGAAGCTTTCTGAAAAACTCCTTTGTGTTCTGTGAAATCATCTCACAGAGTTACAGCTTTTGCCTCAAGAAGCCTTTCGCTAAGACAGTTCTTATGGAATTGGCAAAGTGATATTTGGAAGCCCATAGAGGGCTATGGTGAAAAAGGAAATATCCTCAGATGAAATCTGGAAAGAAGCTTTCTGAGGAACTGCTCTGTGATGTGTGACTTATATTCACAGAGTTACATCTGTATTTCGTGGATCTCTTTTCTAGCCCTATTTCTGTGGAATCTGAGAAGAGATATTTCGGATCCCTTTGAAGACTATAGGGTTAAAGTAAATATCCTCCGATAAGAAAGAGAAAGAAGCTTTCTGAGAAACTTCTTTGTGTTCTGTGAAATCATCTCACAGAGTTACAGGTTTCCCCTCAAGAAGCCTTTCGCTAAGACAGTTCTTGTGGAATTGGCAAAGTGATATTTCGAAGCCCATAGAGGGCTATGGTGAAAAAGGAAATATCCTCAGATGAAATCTGGAAAGAAGCTTTCTGAGAAAGCTCTTTGTGTTCTGTGAAATCATCTCAGAGAAGTACAGCTTTCGCCTCAAGAAGTATTTTTTAACCTTATTTCTGTTTAATCTGAGAACAGATATTTCGGATCCCTATAGAGGGCTACGGTGAAAAAGGAAATATCCTCAGATGAAATCTGGAAAGAAGCTTTCTGAGAAACTGCTCTGTGATTTGTGACTTCCACTCACAGAGTTACATCTGTATTTCGTGGATCTATTTGCTAGCCGAATTTCTGTGGAATCTGAGAACAGATATTTCGCATCTCTTTGAAGACACTAGGGCCAAAGGAAATATCCTCCGATATGAAAGAGAAAGAAGCTTTCTGAGAAACTTCTTTGTGTTCTGTGAAATCATCTCAAAGAGTTACAGCTTTCCCCTCAAGAAGCCTTTCGCTAAGACAGTTCTTGTGGAATTGGAAAAGTGTTATTTGGAAGCCCATAGAGTGCTACGGTGAAAAAGGAAATATACCCAGATGAAATCTGGAAAGAAGCTTTCTGAGAAACTGCTTAGTGTTCTGGTAATTCATCTCATAGAGTTACATCTGTATTTCGTGGATCTCTTTGCTAGCTTTATTTCTGTGGAATGTGAGAACAGATATTTCGGATCCCTTTGAAGACTATAGGGCCAAAGGAAATATCCTCTTTGTTATCGGAGGATATTTCCTTT
>NW_020258721.1:0-5889 GCF_003255815.1 Theropithecus gelada | reverse complement strand
AATCTATATATCCTGCAGCGTTAGGAAGACCTATGCAAAAATTCCCAGACTCCTTTAACTGGCCTAGGATGCTAGGGGTCAATCTATTAACCTCCCTCTTTAGGTCTCAGTTCCTTTACCTTGAAAACATAAATAAACCATAGACCACATTATTTGACTCATTAAATAATATTTATAGTATTTAAAACGACCATCTTTTAACCTTTAAAAATTATGGACATTTAGATGTTTTTGATATACATTTTACCTTCTTTAAAAGATAATAAACTCCTCAAGGGCAAGTACTATTGTTTATTTACTGCTGTGTTTCTTTTAAAGGTAGTACTATAGCTAATTATTTCTCAATTCCAATGTGAGATGACCCACTTCATCATAATTATAATAATCATTACAATGCCAATAATAATCAGGCACTTACTATGTGCCAGACATTGTGTTCTCACATGGTTTTTCTAAGCCTCCCAGTGATCTGGTCAGGTTCCTATTATTATCCTTATTTTATAGAATAAACGAAGGCCCAGGGAATGGTACCAACTTTTCTAAGGACATTAATTACTTTCTAATAGAGCCGGGTTTCAAATTTATTTCAATCTAACTCTAAAGCTCATTCCATTTCTACTAAAATAGGCTTCCTGAAACCATCCAGAAGAAAAGTCTAGACCGGGCACAGTGGTTCAAACCTGTCATCCTAACACTTTGGGAGACCAAAGGGCAAGGATCACTGGAGCCCAGAAGTTCAAGACCAGCCTAGGTAACAAAGTGAGACCCCATCTCTACAAAAAATTTTTTAAACAATCAGCAGGGTGCAGTGGCGTGCACCTGCAGTCCCAGCTACTCCAGAGGCTGAGGTGGGATGGTTGTGTAAGCCCAGGAATTAGAGGTTTCAGTAAGCTATGGTTGTGCCACTGCACTCTGTCACCCTGGGTGACAGAGACCTTGTCTAAAAAAAGTCCACATTTCTGCCAGGCGCAGTGGCTCACGCCTGTAATCCCAGCATTTTCAGAGGCCGAGGCGGGCGGATCACAAAGTCAGGAGATCGAGACCATCCTGGCTAACACGGTGAAACCCCATCTCTCCTAAAAATACAAAAAAATTAGTCGGGCATGGTGGCACATGCCTGTAGTCCCAGCTACTCAGGAGGCTGAGGCAGGAGAATGGTGTGAACCTGGGAGGCAGAGCTTGCAGTAAGCCGAGATCATGCCACTGCACTCCAGCCTGGGCAACAGAGCAATACTCCGTCTCAAAAAAAAAAAGGGCCACATTTCTATCCCTCATGATTAAAAAGATTAACAACAAAAAGGCTTTATGACATAAATCAGATATTCCCTATACGGGTGAGCAGTACAAATAAATAAGAGCTCCAGTGAAGAGCTAAGAGCAAAGGACCATGAACAATAACCATGAACAACATGAGCCCCAAAACAGAAATGACGCTCAAGTGAAGGCAGGTGTCCCAGATGGCACCACAAGAACAAAAGCCTGACATCTCTGACCAGCACGGAAAATGTTTAGAAAAAGGAAAGATGACTAGTGACAAAGTGCTCCAAATAAAGAAAATTCATGAAAAATAGTAATTACAGAGGAAAAGGTGCTTTTGATACACTTTTAAATCAATTTCATTCAACACCTTTGAAAATAGAGTGGAAGAAACCAAAATGTACTGGAAGTACTGAGGTATCTTCACAGTATCCTCAGATCAGAGACCATAAAACAACCAACATCAGATAAGACACATGACAAGTTAGGGGCTATAGGGACAAAAGATATGATCCCAGTTCTACATTTCATTTTCTACTAGTGAGAACAGATTTAAAGTCATACACCATAGGATGGAATGTGGGAAAAAGTGGCTGGAATTTGTGTCAAAGCTGCTACATAAACAGATAAAAATTCCAGGAGATCCTAAATTTATGATTTTGCTCCAGGGGTTCAAATCATGGAACTCCTACTGCAAGGACAAGAATTTTTTTGTAAAGGGAAACTGCAAAACATAGTCAAGATACCTCTGTACAACTACTGGAATTCTAAGTATATACAAGTTTTTTCTATAATAGAAAAGTTACAGATTTAAAGCTTCAGCTCAATTTAGATAAATCATAAATACTACAGATATGAATATTTTTAACAGTAAATCTAATATATAATATAAATTTAAAATGGAAAGATAAACCAAATACATAATATTTGACCAACTAAAATATTAGCATGAATAAGAAAAAACATCTTAAGAAAGTCACTGAGTCCGTAATCAAGTGCCATTATGTGAAACCTTTTTCTGACATATGTGAGAAACATGTCATGTCCCATCTGTACCAGCCCCTGAACTCCAGCCATGATTTCCAAAACAGGAGTGGTGGGAAGCACCCAGTCCTCCTCATCTACTACCTCTTTAAAGTCACAGAAAGCAGAATGTCTTTAGAGCTACATAAGGAGAAATCTGAATACTGGTTGTAATGCTTGCTAATTTTATGACAAGTTACCTGGCCACCTTGCCGCTTAGCTTCCTGATCTAATAAATGGGCATAAGGGATGCAACACCAATGTCTGTTACACAAGATTTATTGGGATTACGGATGTATTCGAAAATATCAGAAAGAGACTAGTACAGGGCCTATCCTCCTAGTGCTGGGCAAGTGTGTGCTCCAAAATAGTTCCCTACTCTAGGCACCTAGAGGAGGTAGAGCTAAATAAAGCAGTGCCTTTTGCACGGTAACTAAGGGAGATTAGATAGGATGTGGGTAAACACTAAGTAAAGTAGCCAATTTTTCTGGATTCTGCTCCTCTTGGTGGACAGAAAACTTCCAGAGACCAAGAGATATGATAGAGAATATGGCTCATCTCCACTTTCTAAGGTTTAATTATATATTAAAAGCTTGGACATGCATTGTTTTAATAATTGTTTTGATGACATAGCATCAGAAACAAACATATCAGTAAACATTATCAGTCATGTGTATTATCAATCAACACCATAATGCACTGGTAAGAAAAAACATAATGAGACATATCCAGATTCCTTTTTTGTGATATCCCTATCCAGGGTTCAGAAGTCCCAGAGAGTAAGGCAGTGACTGAGAGGGAAGAGGGGAAGGGGTCACTGGTGGATGGGTCCTTATATTTCTTTCAAGATGATTTTATTTACCAAGTCTGACCAGGGTATAAACTTTTGAGTTATAAACATAGTAGTCAATATCAATAATTAATGATTCTTCAATGATTCTGGCTGCTCCTCAAGCAGCCATTCTGCCTCCTGCACAGAGAACAGCCATGTGATTCATGACCACAGCCCCATCTTCCTCGTCATTGGTTAAATGATTGGTGCAGGGATGATGCAGGCCAATCTGTGCCTGGCATTCCCCTGGTGCCAGTGATTGATTCTGCAGAATACAGGTGACGTAAGGTGGACTAATCTAAGTCATATCTAGAACTGTCAGAGGTTTGGTGAAGTCCTTTTAGAGGGCGAATAACCTCATGTGATGCCTTAGACATTTTTGCTGAGAGACCCAAGGAAAATCACAGCCCGAGACAGACCATTAACATGAGCATATAAATGGACTCAATGAATTGAAGACAGGCAATTCTTCCTCATGAGAGGGTATCCTAAGCTCTGTGGGATATTCAGCCCCACCTGCATCCCAATAAGTATCAGGAGCACGCCCTGGTAATCGCAGCAATCCAAAAGTAACTCCACATGTTTCCAAATGTCACTTGCCTGGGAAGTTTCTTCTTCACCTCTGAGAACTATCACTAACTCTAGTATTCCCTAAATTCAACAAACCAATCAACCTGTCCTCACGCCCTCCTGCAGTTACTACTCTGTTTTTCTGCATAGAAATTTTTATTGAGAATTGGTCTCCATTTCTTTATTTTATACTCTTCTGTGAGCCAATACTGGAAGACTGCTCTTGGTAAAGCAATGAGCTCTACACTTCCAATCCTGTCATCACATTTCTGTTCTTATCAGGTTGACCTTCCAGGGACATTGAATATAGCTGGCTTCTGTTCTCATCACCCTTTCTTCTCTTGGCACCCGGGAGTGCACCCTTCTGGTTTCACCTTCAAAAAAAGACATACTTTTGTAGCTTCCTCTTCTGGATTCTCTCCCTTTATTGGCCCTGCAGATTTTGGAGTATCCCAGCAGTCTGAATCTGTGTAGTCTCCTAGGTGACCTCCTCTAATCCCATGACTGTAATGCAATGGATATGTCATCAACTCCCAAACCCTTATTTCCAGACTTGCCATCTCCCTGGGCCTTTATTCTTTTTCTCTTTCTCTCTCTTCTTCCTTCCTTCCTTTCCTCGCTCCCTGCTTCCTTCCTTCCTTCCTTCTTCCCTCCCTCCTCCCTCACTCCCTCCCTGCCTCCTTCCTCCCTTCCCTTCCCTTCCCTTCTCTCTTTCCCTCTTTCTTTCTGGAGTCTTACTCTGTCTCCCACTCTGGAGTCCAGTGGTGTGATCTCAGCTCACTGCAACCTCCAACTCGCAGGTTCAAGCAATTCCCCTGCCTCAGACTCCAGAGTAGCTGGGATTACAGGCACCCACCACCACACCCAGCAAATTTTGTATTTTTAGTAAAGAGGATTCCTTGTGTTGGCCAGGCTGGTGTCAAACTCCTGACCTCAGGTGATCAACTCGCCTCAGCCTCCCAAAGTGCTGGGATTACAAGCGTGAGCCACTGCACCTGGCCCTCCCTGGAACTTCAGATAATTGCATCTACTAGCATTTGATACCTACATGGATGTTCAGTAGATAAATAAAATGAACATTCTCCTCCTACATCTGTCTTAATGCTTTGCCTTATTCCTACCCCCTTTGATCCATCAATAAATTTTGTTAACGATAGTCCTTCATTTCTAACCTAATCTCATCTACAGTAATCTATTTCCCTAGCCAAAAATTAGGGGTGGAATACAAATCTCTAGAACTGCATCTTTGGACTCATAGCTCAATGTTAAGTGACCTTGCATGTGCAATTTCATCTTCATTGGGTTATAAGGAGCTGCATTATTACTAACTACAAGCATTTTTATAGCTAGTTTTTAAAATTTTTAATTGTTACTTTTATTTGTTTTATATTTTATTTTTATTTTTATAACTATTACCTGCATACTCATTTAGCACTTGAGTATACGCTGTATGATACCATCCTCTAATAGCTTGTTTCATAATTCTTGATTCCTGTCTTTGAAGTTCTTTGTGACAGGAAGCCTCATTTCATCTCCCCACTTACACATAGAGGCCAGGATTTTTGCCTTTTGTAGTGAATTATTAAAATGCTATCGGATCAACCCTCCTGCAAAAAACTACTATAAAATTGGGACTTTACTAAAGAAAGCAGATTCTTGAAAAGCCATAGAAGAGTGAACAAAAAATATGAAGATTTCTAGTCAGGGGGTCCACATCAGGAGGAGTACAGTTACGTAAAGGGAGTGCCTATTCTCACAACTTTAGGCTTGAAGCCAGGTACAGTCTGTGGATATGGCATGTGGGGCAGCAGGCACTTTGGTGGCAAAGCCACAGTTTTTCTGGGTGAAGAAATATAATACCAAGACTGGGACACCTGCCTCTGAGGAGACCAGAAGAAAATGAGTCAGAAAGAGAAACTCAAATTCCTGTCTACCCACGTCTCTGGCTAATCCCTGAATGATGAAGGTGCAAATCAGACTCAAGGTTGCTCAGCTAAAGGAAGGATGTGCTCAAGGAGGTAGAGTATAATGCCCCCGTGAGTGTAACTCCCCTGTGAAGTAAATGTCCCTGTGATTGTAAATACCCCCATGAATGTGAACGCCCCTGTGAATATAACGCCCCATGAATGTAATGCCCCTGTGAATGTAAACGCCCCTGTGAATGTAAACCCCCATGTGATTGTAACGCCCCTGTGAATGTAACGCCC
>NW_020258720.1:0-5890 GCF_003255815.1 Theropithecus gelada | reverse complement strand
AATCTATATATCCTGCAGCGTTAGGAAGACCTATGCAAAAATTCCCAGACTCCTTTAACTGGCCTAGGATGCTAGGGGTCAATCTATTAACCTCCCTCTTTAGGTCTCAGTTCCTTTACCTTGAAAACATAAATAAACCATAGACCACATTATTTGACTCATTAAATAATATTTATAGTATTTAAAACGACCATCTTTTAACCTTTAAAAATTATGGACATTTAGATGTTTTTGATATACATTTTACCTTCTTTAAAAGATAATAAACTCCTCAAGGGCAAGTACTATTGTTTATTTACTGCTGTGTTTCTTTTAAAGGTAGTACTATAGCTAATTATTTCTCAATTCCAATGTGAGATGACCCACTTCATCATAATTATAATAATCATTACAATGCCAATAATAATCAGGCACTTACTATGTGCCAGACATTGTGTTCTCACATGGTTTTTCTAAGCCTCCCAGTGATCTGGTCAGGTTCCTATTATTATCCTTATTTTATAGAATAAACGAAGGCCCAGGGAATGGTACCAACTTTTCTAAGGACATTAATTACTTTCTAATAGAGCCGGGTTTCAAATTTATTTCAATCTAACTCTAAAGCTCATTCCATTTCTACTAAAATAGGCTTCCTGAAACCATCCAGAAGAAAAGTCTAGACCGGGCACAGTGGTTCAAACCTGTCATCCTAACACTTTGGGAGACCAAAGGGCAAGGATCACTGGAGCCCAGAAGTTCAAGACCAGCCTAGGTAACAAAGTGAGACCCCATCTCTACAAAAAATTTTTTAAACAATCAGCAGGGTGCAGTGGCGTGCACCTGCAGTCCCAGCTACTCCAGAGGCTGAGGTGGGATGGTTGTGTAAGCCCAGGAATTAGAGGTTTCAGTAAGCTATGGTTGTGCCACTGCACTCTGTCACCCTGGGTGACAGAGACCTTGTCTAAAAAAAGTCCACATTTCTGCCAGGCGCAGTGGCTCACGCCTGTAATCCCAGCATTTTCAGAGGCCGAGGCGGGCGGATCACAAAGTCAGGAGATCGAGACCATCCTGGCTAACACGGTGAAACCCCATCTCTCCTAAAAATACAAAAAAATTAGTCGGGCATGGTGGCACATGCCTGTAGTCCCAGCTACTCAGGAGGCTGAGGCAGGAGAATGGTGTGAACCTGGGAGGCAGAGCTTGCAGTAAGCCGAGATCATGCCACTGCACTCCAGCCTGGGCAACAGAGCAATACTCCGTCTCAAAAAAAAAAAAGGGCCACATTTCTATCCCTCATGATTAAAAAGATTAACAACAAAAAGGCTTTATGACATAAATCAGATATTCCCTATACGGGTGAGCAGTACAAATAAATAAGAGCTCCAGTGAAGAGCTAAGAGCAAAGGACCATGAACAATAACCATGAACAACATGAGCCCCAAAACAGAAATGACGCTCAAGTGAAGGCAGGTGTCCCAGATGGCACCACAAGAACAAAAGCCTGACATCTCTGACCAGCACGGAAAATGTTTAGAAAAAGGAAAGATGACTAGTGACAAAGTGCTCCAAATAAAGAAAATTCATGAAAAATAGTAATTACAGAGGAAAAGGTGCTTTTGATACACTTTTAAATCAATTTCATTCAACACCTTTGAAAATAGAGTGGAAGAAACCAAAATGTACTGGAAGTACTGAGGTATCTTCACAGTATCCTCAGATCAGAGACCATAAAACAACCAACATCAGATAAGACACATGACAAGTTAGGGGCTATAGGGACAAAAGATATGATCCCAGTTCTACATTTCATTTTCTACTAGTGAGAACAGATTTAAAGTCATACACCATAGGATGGAATGTGGGAAAAAGTGGCTGGAATTTGTGTCAAAGCTGCTACATAAACAGATAAAAATTCCAGGAGATCCTAAATTTATGATTTTGCTCCAGGGGTTCAAATCATGGAACTCCTACTGCAAGGACAAGAATTTTTTTGTAAAGGGAAACTGCAAAACATAGTCAAGATACCTCTGTACAACTACTGGAATTCTAAGTATATACAAGTTTTTTCTATAATAGAAAAGTTACAGATTTAAAGCTTCAGCTCAATTTAGATAAATCATAAATACTACAGATATGAATATTTTTAACAGTAAATCTAATATATAATATAAATTTAAAATGGAAAGATAAACCAAATACATAATATTTGACCAACTAAAATATTAGCATGAATAAGAAAAAACATCTTAAGAAAGTCACTGAGTCCGTAATCAAGTGCCATTATGTGAAACCTTTTTCTGACATATGTGAGAAACATGTCATGTCCCATCTGTACCAGCCCCTGAACTCCAGCCATGATTTCCAAAACAGGAGTGGTGGGAAGCACCCAGTCCTCCTCATCTACTACCTCTTTAAAGTCACAGAAAGCAGAATGTCTTTAGAGCTACATAAGGAGAAATCTGAATACTGGTTGTAATGCTTGCTAATTTTATGACAAGTTACCTGGCCACCTTGCCGCTTAGCTTCCTGATCTAATAAATGGGCATAAGGGATGCAACACCAATGTCTGTTACACAAGATTTATTGGGATTACGGATGTATTCGAAAATATCAGAAAGAGACTAGTACAGGGCCTATCCTCCTAGTGCTGGGCAAGTGTGTGCTCCAAAATAGTTCCCTACTCTAGGCACCTAGAGGAGGTAGAGCTAAATAAAGCAGTGCCTTTTGCACGGTAACTAAGGGAGATTAGATAGGATGTGGGTAAACACTAAGTAAAGTAGCCAATTTTTCTGGATTCTGCTCCTCTTGGTGGACAGAAAACTTCCAGAGACCAAGAGATATGATAGAGAATATGGCTCATCTCCACTTTCTAAGGTTTAATTATATATTAAAAGCTTGGACATGCATTGTTTTAATAATTGTTTTGATGACATAGCATCAGAAACAAACATATCAGTAAACATTATCAGTCATGTGTATTATCAATCAACACCATAATGCACTGGTAAGAAAAAACATAATGAGACATATCCAGATTCCTTTTTTGTGATATCCCTATCCAGGGTTCAGAAGTCCCAGAGAGTAAGGCAGTGACTGAGAGGGAAGAGGGGAAGGGGTCACTGGTGGATGGGTCCTTATATTTCTTTCAAGATGATTTTATTTACCAAGTCTGACCAGGGTATAAACTTTTGAGTTATAAACATAGTAGTCAATATCAATAATTAATGATTCTTCAATGATTCTGGCTGCTCCTCAAGCAGCCATTCTGCCTCCTGCACAGAGAACAGCCATGTGATTCATGACCACAGCCCCATCTTCCTCGTCATTGGTTAAATGATTGGTGCAGGGATGATGCAGGCCAATCTGTGCCTGGCATTCCCCTGGTGCCAGTGATTGATTCTGCAGAATACAGGTGACGTAAGGTGGACTAATCTAAGTCATATCTAGAACTGTCAGAGGTTTGGTGAAGTCCTTTTAGAGGGCGAATAACCTCATGTGATGCCTTAGACATTTTTGCTGAGAGACCCAAGGAAAATCACAGCCCGAGACAGACCATTAACATGAGCATATAAATGGACTCAATGAATTGAAGACAGGCAATTCTTCCTCATGAGAGGGTATCCTAAGCTCTGTGGGATATTCAGCCCCACCTGCATCCCAATAAGTATCAGGAGCACGCCCTGGTAATCGCAGCAATCCAAAAGTAACTCCACATGTTTCCAAATGTCACTTGCCTGGGAAGTTTCTTCTTCACCTCTGAGAACTATCACTAACTCTAGTATTCCCTAAATTCAACAAACCAATCAACCTGTCCTCACGCCCTCCTGCAGTTACTACTCTGTTTTTCTGCATAGAAATTTTTATTGAGAATTGGTCTCCATTTCTTTATTTTATACTCTTCTGTGAGCCAATACTGGAAGACTGCTCTTGGTAAAGCAATGAGCTCTACACTTCCAATCCTGTCATCACATTTCTGTTCTTATCAGGTTGACCTTCCAGGGACATTGAATATAGCTGGCTTCTGTTCTCATCACCCTTTCTTCTCTTGGCACCCGGGAGTGCACCCTTCTGGTTTCACCTTCAAAAAAAGACATACTTTTGTAGCTTCCTCTTCTGGATTCTCTCCCTTTATTGGCCCTGCAGATTTTGGAGTATCCCAGCAGTCTGAATCTGTGTAGTCTCCTAGGTGACCTCCTCTAATCCCATGACTGTAATGCAATGGATATGTCATCAACTCCCAAACCCTTATTTCCAGACTTGCCATCTCCCTGGGCCTTTATTCTTTTTCTCTTTCTCTCTCTTCTTCCTTCCTTCCTTTCCTCGCTCCCTGCTTCCTTCCTTCCTTCCTTCTTCCCTCCCTCCTCCCTCACTCCCTCCCTGCCTCCTTCCTCCCTTCCCTTCCCTTCCCTTCTCTCTTTCCCTCTTTCTTTCTGGAGTCTTACTCTGTCTCCCACTCTGGAGTCCAGTGGTGTGATCTCAGCTCACTGCAACCTCCAACTCGCAGGTTCAAGCAATTCCCCTGCCTCAGACTCCAGAGTAGCTGGGATTACAGGCACCCACCACCACACCCAGCAAATTTTGTATTTTTAGTAAAGAGGATTCCTTGTGTTGGCCAGGCTGGTGTCAAACTCCTGACCTCAGGTGATCAACTCGCCTCAGCCTCCCAAAGTGCTGGGATTACAAGCGTGAGCCACTGCACCTGGCCCTCCCTGGAACTTCAGATAATTGCATCTACTAGCATTTGATACCTACATGGATGTTCAGTAGATAAATAAAATGAACATTCTCCTCCTACATCTGTCTTAATGCTTTGCCTTATTCCTACCCCCTTTGATCCATCAATAAATTTTGTTAACGATAGTCCTTCATTTCTAACCTAATCTCATCTACAGTAATCTATTTCCCTAGCCAAAAATTAGGGGTGGAATACAAATCTCTAGAACTGCATCTTTGGACTCATAGCTCAATGTTAAGTGACCTTGCATGTGCAATTTCATCTTCATTGGGTTATAAGGAGCTGCATTATTACTAACTACAAGCATTTTTATAGCTAGTTTTTAAAATTTTTAATTGTTACTTTTATTTGTTTTATATTTTATTTTTATTTTTATAACTATTACCTGCATACTCATTTAGCACTTGAGTATACGCTGTATGATACCATCCTCTAATAGCTTGTTTCATAATTCTTGATTCCTGTCTTTGAAGTTCTTTGTGACAGGAAGCCTCATTTCATCTCCCCACTTACACATAGAGGCCAGGATTTTTGCCTTTTGTAGTGAATTATTAAAATGCTATCGGATCAACCCTCCTGCAAAAAACTACTATAAAATTGGGACTTTACTAAAGAAAGCAGATTCTTGAAAAGCCATAGAAGAGTGAACAAAAAATATGAAGATTTCTAGTCAGGGGGTCCACATCAGGAGGAGTACAGTTACGTAAAGGGAGTGCCTATTCTCACAACTTTAGGCTTGAAGCCAGGTACAGTCTGTGGATATGGCATGTGGGGCAGCAGGCACTTTGGTGGCAAAGCCACAGTTTTTCTGGGTGAAGAAATATAATACCAAGACTGGGACACCTGCCTCTGAGGAGACCAGAAGAAAATGAGTCAGAAAGAGAAACTCAAATTCCTGTCTACCCACGTCTCTGGCTAATCCCTGAATGATGAAGGTGCAAATCAGACTCAAGGTTGCTCAGCTAAAGGAAGGATGTGCTCAAGGAGGTAGAGTATAATGCCCCCGTGAGTGTAACTCCCCTGTGAAGTAAATGTCCCTGTGATTGTAAATACCCCCATGAATGTGAACGCCCCTGTGAATATAACGCCCCATGAATGTAATGCCCCTGTGAATGTAAACGCCCCTGTGAATGTAAACCCCCATGTGATTGTAACGCCCCTGTGAATGTAACGCCC
>NW_020258719.1:0-5890 GCF_003255815.1 Theropithecus gelada | reverse complement strand
AAACAGTCCAATTATTTCATTTGTCATTTTAAACTGTTACATTTTAAGCAAAATAGAAAAAGACAATAGTCAGGAATGTAGTAAAATGTGTATGAGATAAAGTCAGACTAGGATTGCTGGGCTAAAAATTGAAGCTATTTTATACAAATTGTAAGGCTTGTAATTGATGAAAATAAAAGTTATTAAAATTATAGCAAATCATAATATAGAAAATATTAGTAAATTATGAAGTAGAAATTAAAGCCATTGTCTACTAAGCATATGAGTCTGCAAGAGGATGACTTGCTTGAGCCCAGGAGTTCTGGGCTGTAGAATGTGACACTGAAAGGTTACTGGCGCTAAGCTTGACATCAATATGGTGATCTCCTGGGAACAGGGGACCACCAGGGTGCTTAAGAAGGGGTGAACAAGCTCAGGTCAGAAACAGATCAGATCAAAACTCCTGCACTGATCACTAGTGGGCTCACACATGTGAATAGCCACTTCCCTCCAGTCTGAGCAATATAGCCAGACTCTGTCTCTCATAAAAATTTTATTTAAAAAAAAAATATATATATATATATAAATATATATGATACCATGAAACAGTCACAGACTCTAGCATTGGAGAGACCTGGATTCAAATCTTGCCTGGGCCCTTTACTGTATGACATTGGATTGAACCCCTGAGCTTTATTTGCTTCATTTGTGAAATGGGAATAATCAGTATCTCTATCGCAAGGGGTTTGAAATAATATATGTTGGAGTACCCAGGAAGGGGTATGGATAGAAGAAAGTAGAAACTGAAACCAAGACCCACCTCTCACTTATGTCTGAGGGCAGTGTGTCATTGATGAAAAGAGGAAGTACTAGGGAAAAGGGGGAGAAAGTGAGAGTTGATTTTAGACTAAATTTGAATGTGTTTATGATTTGGAAAACTTTTGTTGGAAATTTGGAGTGATTGCAGAGTGTGCTGGTGAATCCTCCTGTGCACCCAGGAGGATTGTGTGTGTATATAAATAAAACACTAGTCTCAGATACACGTCTAATTCTGTCATACGTGTAGAGCCTGTGCCTATCAGTAAGCTTTCGGGACTGTGCTTTCTTCATATTTGTGTCTCTGAGAAGTAAACAAGAGGTTGATATGCAATAAGTGTTCAAAAACTGCTGGTGGAAGGAAGGCATGATTGTAATGGTTGTAATATTATTCATTTTATAAAGGAAATAAATCAATGTTAAAAGTAGATAGCATGATTTTAACTTTTAAATTTGGACATTTTTTACAATTTTCATTGGTGTTACCATGATATCTTCATTAAATCTTTTCTTCCCCAAGAACATCATTCTATTAAAAAAAAAGATGAAGTTTGGTGTGTAAAGGCAGTAAAAAGAGTGACAGCAAGAGGGAGGGAGGGAGAGAGAGAGAAAGAGAAAGAATCTTGGGGGCTATAAGCTGCTGCTAAATTTCAGCTGCAGTTGTAAGAGTTAAAGAAAATATCAAGAAAAATGTCTCATAAAGTGGCTCCCTGGATTTTTCTGCTCTGGGAAGGCTGCCTGTGGGATGGATTGTGGCCAGCCTGCAGGGGTCAGATTCCTGGTACGGTGTTCTAGCCTCTTACTTCATTGGCTCCAGCTAAGTGATTTTACAGTCAGAGCTGTTTTAAGATCAGTGCAAGGCACTGTACAGATATTTGTGGGTGGAGAAGTAGAATTTGAGGAAGGAAGAAGCATATGCTTAGTTTTGAAGTGTTCGTTCCATGGCTTCTTGGGCTTCTGGTGAAATGGAACGTGTGGAATTAGGAGCACAGCTAACTATGCTAGGCAGGGCAGCCCTGTGAGGCAGGTTCTTGGTTTTACAGAGAGGGGAAGTGAGGCACAGAGAGGTTAACTAACCTCTTAAGTGTTGCAGTCTAAGGCACAGAGGCATAGTTCCAGGCAAGGTTCATCTGAATCTTAAGTCCTCACTCTTTGCCACTGTGCTCCACTGCTGAGACTGTCCCTGTGAGTCCTGCCACTCTCCTCCCCTGGTCCATATGCACTGCTACTCAGTGAGGCCAAGGAAGTTAATGGTCGTGTCCCCAAGAGGATATCTCTCCCCTCCTAAGAATCTTTCTCATACATCTCAATTCTAAGATACAGACTGAGAAGCACCTCAGCAAATCCACTGCATGGAAGGCAAAACAACCTTGATTCACAGCAATGACCACAAGCAAGGGAAGCCTGGCTATGAGCACAGTCATAATGTTGTTCAAGGTTGGGGATTCAAAGTGTTCCATGTCTACCTGAACATCCTCACCTCCTGCTGACATCACCAGTGAAGGTCCTCTACTGATTGATATAAATCATTTTCAAACCCAGCAATGCATTGATGACTGTTAATTCCATGCTCCTCAAACTTGTCCTGAAATGCCTCTAACAGGGTAAGAGAAAGAGAAGACACCTCAATATGTATCCTACGGCATTGCATCCCAAAAATGATACTTATTTAAAGACTCATTTTTAGGTAAAAAGAAATTATTCAAATGTATTCTGAAAATGTTATTGGTTTTAATATAAAATGATATATTCTCCAAATCTTTAGGTGAGATTGAAGATCCAGGAGGTTGTATCTTGATATTCTTGATCATTTGGTTTTATGCAGCTACCCACAGGAAGTACTCTAATTTAGGATCCATAAATCTTCAGGTCATACTGGCCTTTCAAAGGATGTTCTGAATGCCCCAATAAGTGGTTGATAAGAACTTTTCAGTGAGATAAAATAGCTCTTAGTCAGGATATGTTCGTGTGTATACACATTCCATGACTTCTGTTCTCTACATTTTCATTAATTCCATGTAGAAAAGTACAGGCTCGGGACCCTGTCCCTCACAGGGTCACTGCCATTAAACCCTGTGGGTAACCACTTGTCTTTAGCACCTGTGAGCCCTGTGTTGCAGGGCGAGGAGTCTATCAACAGCAGCAACAATAACTAGATGTCTCCAGCTTATGAATTCTGCCATCTGGGAGGCTACAGAAACGACTGAGTGCCAAGATGGTCTCCAGGACTTCCAGGACTTCCAGCTCTGAAATTCCTTTTCTCAGTGATAAGGATAAAATAAGCAAATGGCCTTGGCAGTTCCACTCTGTGTAATGGAGGTGGCCTCATTCCCTCCCCATCCCTGCAGAAGCAGTTGAGGCTCTGGAGCACAATTTAGGCTAAGAATCAACCACTTCTTCCTGGGGCCCTGACTCAGGCAGGCACCCAGTTCAGCAGTTTGATGTGCAGTTATGTGAACAACATTTTTCATGAGTGATCATCACCCCTTTTCTCTTGTCTGTTTGGGCACTAAATTGCTGGTGAACATCCTTCATGATTGAAGAGCAATATCTGAGTGTGTCCTGAGTAAAGTTCTCTAAAGATAAGAAGCAAGACTTGCCACAACATTGTAAGATAAAGTTTACCTGCATCAATTAATTAAAATAGAAGATAGCAGATGGGCATTGTACACAAGGGAATGATGCTTGTGTTGGAGCATGATGAAGAGATGTCAGCTTTGTCTCAGCACTAACATCGCTATTAACACTTGCTATCTGTCACTGATCAGCAACCTGTTCCCCATGTAATCTGAGAGTTCCGTAGCACAGCTCAATTCTTCCACCTTTCTGAGAAGAGTAGTGTGTAGGCCTTCTGACAGTGGGAGAAAGTTGCACTCTTTGGGACTCAGTTTCTTCTCAAAACTCATTCAGAAGTCATCGCATGTCGCTGTTAGCTACGTCCAAGATGTTTGAATAAGAATTTTGGTTATAGTCGATAGTCTAAAAAATCAGTTAGTTATGGGTAATATGTGTGGCACTTACCATGTGCCAAAAATCTTGTAAAGTTTTTTACATTTAGTAATTCATTTAAGTCCAACAGTAACCCTACAAGGTATATTTTCCTCATTTTAAAGAGGACAAAACTGAGGTACAGTGGTTAAATAATGACTCAGTGGCAAAAGTGGAATTGGAGTCCCAACAGTGTGGACATGATTGCTTTGGATTGAATGTTTGTGTCTTACACCATATCCCAATGTTACAGCCCTAACCATCAATGTGATGGTATTGAGATTGGGGCCTGGAGTAGATAACTAGGGTTAGCTGAGGTCTGGAGGGTGGAGTTCTTATGGGATTAGTGCCCTTCTAAGAGGGACAGTAGAGGGCTTGCTCATGCTCTCTCTCTCTCCACACACAAGAAAGAGCACAGAGTGAGAAGGAAAGGGACCCTCACCAGAACCTGACCATGCCGTCACCCTGATTGCAGACTTCCAGCCTCCAGGATTGTGAGAAGATAAATATCTGTGGTTTAAGTCACCAAGTCTGTGGTGTGTTTTACGGCAGCATGAGGTAACCCAGATGATGCTTTTCACCACTGTGTGGTCCAGCCTTTCATGGAAGCTCTCAGCTCCTCAGCCTTGCAAAAAACATTTGCTGGTCACTCTCTTTGGTCCTTTCAGATGCTCTTTCTTAGTGGTGCCTCCACCAGGCCCTTGACTTCATCCTTTTCTGTCAGAGGAAGGGTGAGTAAAGTACCTCCTCCCTATGCATCTGCTGTGAGAAGTGTGGGTAACTCACAGATGATGCCACAGGGCATGTATTCGGGTGCCACAAGCAGCAGTGAATGAATGAAATGAAATGGTATTTATCCATTCCGGGGCTTGGCTCTGCAGGACCAAGAGAACAGCTTTAGCTGTACCTCAACCCAGTCCTGGAGAGGCCAACAGGACATAACCATGGGGAGGAAACCCATCTTTTAAGGGCTCCTCGCTCAGATGGTGACAAGGCGAGGTGGTCATCTGTCCTGTCTTTATCAGTATCTGTCCTAAATACTGTGCTCTGACATTGATGTTAATATTCCATATTATCAGGGCTTTTGTGGTGTTCAGGCTTCTAATTTTTCTCTTCGGGAAGGGGAATAACTTTGCTGTGTCAGCACAGTGCCTCAGGAGGGTTGCAATCTAGAAATAGTGATTGTTAAGATTGCCTATAAACACACAATAGAAACAATATGCCACAGACACAGAGGCCCCCAGCATAGTTTCTGGAAGCTGCAGTCTCACCCCTGCCAGAGGAGAGTCACAGTGGGAATTGAGGCTTGGCATCTGGGTGCCTCTGCAGCTCTTCCTGTGGCTCCTGTTAGACAATTGCCCCCAAAACACAGAAGACAGAGACTGCATATTGTGTTCAGTAATTGTTGTTTTATTTGTTTTTTTCTGGAAAAAAAAGACAGTACAGGCTGCTTATCTTTAAACCACACAGTACCAGTTTTAAACTTGTTATAGTCTAACTTTGGAATGGAGTTGCATGTTTCAGCAGAAATATGCTGTTTCCCTGCCTTAATTTCTCACATCACACCCTGTAGAGAATGGTGTGGAAACTGCCCTGTTTTTACATGGAGGTAAAAGCTTCAGGAGATTACTGGAGAGTGGAATGCAGGGATCATCCTGGATAACACAAAATAACTAGTTGATTAGACCAACCATTTGGTCTCTAAAATTGGGTGCTAAAGAGAAAGATAGGAAATTCAAATAATCACCACCTGTAGAAGAAAAATCAGTTAATAATTTGACAGAATTAAGGGCCCTGCCTTTCTCTCACAGAACTTTACCTCATAAAACCCTGCTTGAGAAAATTGGAAAATGTCTTCTTACCTCCTGGGGGGATAAACAAGAGTTTAAATATTGCCACCAACTCAAAACACATCTCATTCTTTATGTTCTGGAGGGAGAGGGAGTACTTATTTTGCTTCAAAGTTTCCTTTCTGGAGCTTCTTCTTTTTTTTTTAAGTCAGAAAAAAAAAAAAATGTGTTTAAAGACTAGTTAAGTGCAGTATTGAGATGTAGGGAAAGAATAGAAGGAGGAGTTGAATCTGTAATTGACTGTGAACAATCAGTTG
>NW_020258718.1:0-5891 GCF_003255815.1 Theropithecus gelada | reverse complement strand
ATTTGGGTTGCTTCCAAGTCTTTGCTATCGTGAATAGTGCCACAATAAACATACGTGTGCATGTGTCTTTATAGCAGCATGATTTATAATCCTTTGGGTATATACCCAGTAATGGGATGGCTGGGTCATATGGTACTTCTAGTTCTAGATCCTTGAGGAATCGCCATACTGTTTTCCATAATGGTTGAACTAGTTTACAATCCCACCAACAGTGTAAAAGTGTTCCTATTTCTCCACATCCTCTCCAGCACCTGTTGTTTCCTGACGTTTTAATGATTGCCATTCTAACTGGTGTGAGATGGTATTTCATTGTGGTTTTGATTTGCATTTCCCTGATGATCAGTGATGATGAGCATTTTTTCATGTGTCTGTTGGCTTTATGAATGTCTTCTTTTGAGAACTGTCTGTCATATTCTTTGCCCACTTTTTGATGGGGTTGTTTGTTTTTTTCTTGTAAATTTGTTTGAGTTCTTTGTAGGTTCTGGATATTAGCCCTTTGTCAGATGAGTAGATTGCAAAAATTTTCTCCCATTCTGTAGGTTGCCTGTTCACTCTGATGGTAGTTTCTTTTGCTGTGCAGAAGCTCTTTAGTTTAATTAGATCCCATTTGTCAATTTTGGCTTTTGTTGCGGTTGCTTTTGGTGTTTTAGACATGAAGTCCTTGCCCATGCCTATGTCCTGAATGGTATTGCCTAGGTTTTCTTCTAGGGTTTTTATGGCATTAGGTCTAACATTTAAGTCTCTAATCCATCTGAATTAATTTTCATATAAGGAGTAAGGAAAGGATCCAGTTTCAGCTTTCTACTTATGGCTAGCCAATTTTCCCAGCACTATTTATTAAATAGGGAATCCTTTCCCCATTTCTTGTTTTTCTGAGGTTTGTCAAAGATCAGATGGCTGTAGATGTGTGGTATTATTTCTGAGGACTCTGTTCTGTTCCATTGGTCTATATCTCTGTTTTGGTACCAGTACCATGCTGTTTTGGTTACTGTAGCCTTGTAGTATAGTTTGAAGTCAGGTAGCATGATGCCTCCAGCTTTGTTCTTTTGACTTAGGATTCTCTTGGCAATGCGGGCTCTTTTTTGGTACCATATGAACTTTAAAGCAGTTTTTTCCAATTCTGTGAAGAAACTCATTGGTAGCTTGATGGGGATGGCATTGAATCTATAAATTACCTTGGGCAGTATGACCATTTTCCCAATATTGATTCTTCCTATTCATGAGCATGGTATATTCTTCCATTTGATTGTGTCCTCTTTTATTTCACTGAGCAGTGGTTTGTAGTTCTCCTTGTAGAGGTCCTTTACATCCCTTGTAAGTTGGATTCCTAGGTATTTCATTCTCTTTGAAGCAATTGTGAATGAAAGTTCATTCATGATTTGGCTCTCTGTTTGTCTGTTACTGGTGTACAAGAATGCTTGTGATTTTTGCACATTAATTTTGTATTCTGAGACTTTGCTGAAGTTTCTTATCAGCTTAAGGAGATTTTGGGCTGAGACAATGGGATTTTCTAAATATACAATCATGTCATCTGCAAACAGGGACAATTTGACTTATTCTTTTCCTAACTGAATACCCTTTATTTCTTTCTCTTGCCTGATTGCTCTAGCCAGAACTTCCAACACTATGTTGAATAGGAGTGGTGAGACAGGGCATCCCTGTCTTGTGCCAGTTTTCAAAGGGAATGCTTCCAGTTTTTGCCCATTCAGTATGTTATTGGCTGTGGGTTTTTCATAAATAGCTCTTATTATTTTGAGGTACGTTCCATCAATACCGAATTTATTGAGCGTTTTTAGGATGAAGGGCTGTTAAATTTTGTCAAAGGCCTTTTCTGCATCTATTGAGATAATCATGTGGTTTTTGTCTTTGTTTCTGTTTATATGCTGGATTACGTTTATTGATTTGCGTATGTTGAACAAGCCTTGCATCCCAGGGATGAAGCCCACTTGATCATGGTGGATAAGCTTTTTGATGTACTGCTGGATCTGGTTTGCCAGTATTTTACTGAGGATTTTTGCATCGATGTTCATCAGGGATATTGGTCTATTTTCTCTTTTTTTGTTGTGTCTCTGCTAGGCTTTGGTATCAGGATGATGTTGGCCTCATACAATGAGTTAGGGAGGATTCCCTCTTTTTTTATTGATTGGAATAGTTTCAGAAGGAATGGTACCAGCTCCTCCTTGTACCTCTGGTAGAATTCAGCTGTGAATCCATCTGGTCCTGGACTTTTTTTGGTTGGTAGGCTATTAATTATTGCCTCAATTTCAGAGCCTGCTATTTTTCTATTCAGGAATTCAGCTTCTTCCTCTTTTAGTCTTGGGAGAGTGTAAGTGTCCAGGAAATTATCCATTTCTTCTAGATTTTCTACTTTATTTGCATAGAGGTGTTTATAGTATTCTCTGATGGTAGTTTGTATTTCTGTGGGGTCGGTGGTGATATCCTCTTTATCGTTTTTTATTGCATCTATTTGATTCTTCTCTCTTTTCTTCTTTATTAGTCTTGCTAGCGGTCTATCAATTTTGTTGATCTTTTCAAAAAACCAACTCGTGGATTCATTGATTTTTTGGAGGGTTTTTTGTGTCTCTATCTCCTTCAGTTCTGCTCTGATCTTAGTTATTTCTTGCCTCCTGCTAGCTCTTGAATGTGTTTGCTCTTGCTTCTCTAGTTCTTTTAATTGTGATGTTAGAGTGTCAATGTTAGATCTTTCCTGCTTTCTCTTGTGGGCATTTAGTGCTATAAATTTCCTTCTACACACTGCTTTTAATGTGTCCTAGAGATTCTGGTATGTTGTATCTTTGTTCTCATTGGTTTCAAAGAACATCCTTATTTCTGCCTTCATTTCGTTATGTACCCAGTAGTCATTCAGGAGCAGGTTATTCAGTTTCCATGTATTTGAGTGGTTTTGATTGAGTTTCTTAGTCCTGAGTTCTAGTTTGATTGCACTGTGGTCTGAGAGACAGTTTGTTATAATTTCTGTTCTTGTACTTTTGCTGAGGAGTGCTTTACTTCCAATTATGTGGTCAATTTTGGAATAAGTGTGATGTGGTGCTGAGAAGAATGTATATTCTGTTGATTTGGGGTGGAGAGTTCTATAGATGTCTATTAGGTCTGCTTGCTGCAGAGATGAGTTCAATTCCTGGATATCCTTGTTCACTTTCTGTCTCGTTGATCTGTCTAAAGTTGACAGTGGAGTGTTGAAGTCTCCCATTATTATTGTATGGGAGTCTAAGTCTCTTTGTAAGTCTCTAAGGACTTGCTTTATGAATCTGGGTGCTCCTGTATTGGGTGCATATATATTTAGGATAGTTAGCTCTTCCTGTTGAATTGGTCCTTTTACCATTATGTAATGGCCTTCTTTGTCTCTTTTGATCTTTGATGGTTTAAAGTCTGTTTTATCAGAGACTAGTATTGCAACCCCTGCTTTTTTTTGTTCTCCATTTGCTTGGTAAATCTTCCTCCATCCCTTTATTTTGAGCCTATGTGTGTCTCTGCATGTGAGATGTGTCTCCTGAATACAGCAGACTGATGGGTCTTGACTCTTTATCCAGTTTGCCAGTCTGTGTCTTTTAATTGGAGCATTTAGTCCATTTACATTTAAGGTTATTATTGTTATGTGTGAACTTGATCCTGCCATTTTGATATTAACTGGTTATTTTGCTCGTTAGTTGATGCAGTTTCTTCCTAGCCTCGATGGTCTTTACATTTTGGCATGTTTTTGCAGTGGCTGGTACCTGTTGTTCCTTTCCATGTTTAGTGCTTCCTTCAGGGTCTCTTGTAAGGCAGGCCTGGTGGTGACAAAATCTCTAAGCATTTGCTTATCTGTAAAGGATGTTATTTCTCCTTCACTTATGAAACTTAGTTTGGCTGGATATGAAACTCTGTGTTGAAAATTCTTTTCTTTAAGAATGTTGAATATTGGCCCCCACTCTCTTCTGGCTTGGAGGGTTTCTGCTGAGAGATCTGCTGTTAGTCTGATGGGCTTCCCTTTGTGGGTAACCCGCCCTTCCTCTCTGGCTGCCCTTAAGATTTTTTCCTTCATTTCAACTTTAGTGAATCTGGCAATTATGTGTCTTGGAGTTGCTCTTCTCGAGGAGTATCTTTGTGGCGTTTTCTGTATTTCCTGGATTTGAATGTTGGCCTGCCCTACTAAGTTGGGGAAGTTCTCCTGGATGATATCCTGAAGAGTGTTTTCCAACTTGGTTCCATTTTCCCCCTCACTTTCAGGCACCCCAATCAGACATAGATTTGGTCTTTTTACATAATCCCATACTTCTTGCAGGCTTTGTTCATTTCTTTTTCTTCTTTTTTCTTTTGGTTTCTCTTCTCACTTCATTTCGTTCATTTGATCCTCAATCGCTGATACTCTTTCTCCCAGTTGATCGAGTCGGTTACTGAAGCTTGTGCATTTGTCATGTATTTCTCGTGTCATGGTTTTCATCTCTTTCATTTCGTTTATGGCCTTCTCTGCATTTATTACTCTAGCCATCAATTCTTCCACTTTTTTTTCAAGATTTTTAGTTTCTTTGTGCTGGGTATGTAATTCCTCCTTTAGCTCTGAGAAGTTTGATGGACTGAAGCCTTCTTCTCTCATCTCGTCAAAGTCATTCTCCGTCAAGCTTTGATCCGTTGCTGGCGGTGAGCTGCGCTCCTTTGCCGGGGGAGATGCTCTCTTATTTTTTGAATTTCCAGCTTTTCTGCCCTGCTTTTTCCCCATCTTTGTGGTTTTATCTGCCTCTGGTCTTTGATGATGATGGTGATGTACTGATGGGGTTTTGGTGTAGGTGTCCTTCCTGTTTGATAGTTTTCCTTCTAACAGTCAGGACCCTCAGCTGTAGGTGTGTTGGAGATTGCTTGAGGTCCACTCCAGACCCTGTTTGCCTGGGTCTCAGCAGCAGAGGCTGCAGAAGATAGAATATTGCTGAACAGCGAGTGTATCTGTCTGATTCTTGCTTTGGAAGCTTCCTCTCAGGGGTGTACTCCACCCTGTGAGGTGTGGGGTGTCACACTGCCCCTAGTGGGGGATGTCTCCCAGTTAGGCTACTCAGGGGTCTGGGACCCACTTGAGCAGGCAGTCTGTCCCTTCTCAGATCTCAACCTCCGTGTTGGGAGATCCACTGTTCTCTTCAAAGCTGTCAGACAGAGTCGTTTGCGTCTGCAGAGGTTTCTGCTCCTTTTGTGGTTGTTTACTGTGCCCTGTCCCCAGAGGTGGAGTCTACAGAGACAGGCAGGTTTCCTTGAGCTGCTGTGAGCTCCACCCAGTTCGAGCTTCCCAGCGGCTTTGTTTACCTACTTAAGCCCTAGCAATGGCGGGCGCCCCTCCCCCAGCCTCGCTGCTGCCTTGCCGGGAGATGGCAGACTGCTGTGCTAGCAATGAGGGAGGCTCCGTGGGCGTGGGACCCTCCTGGCCAGGTGTGGGATATAATCTCCTGGTGTGCCTGTTTGCTTAAAGCACAGTATTGGGGTGGGAGTTACCCGATTTTCCAGGTGTTGTGTGTCTCAGTTCCCCTGGCTAGGAAAAGGGATTCCCTTTCCCCTTGCACTTCCCAGGTGAGGCAATGCCTCTCCCTGCTTCAGCTCTCGCTGGTCGGGCTGCAGCAGCTGACCAGCACCTATTGTCCGGCACTCCCTAGTGAGATGAACCCAGTACCTCAGTTGAAAATGCAGAAATCACCGGTCTTCTGTGTTGCTCGCACTGGGAGTTGGAGACTGGAGCTGTTCCTATTCGGCCATCTTGCTCCGCCCCCAGTCTCAAGTATTTCTTTATAGTAGTACAAGAATGGACTAATACACCATACAAGCAAGAAGTATTTCTAGAGAGTGGGTAGAAAAGGCCTCCTTATACTCTCCAAGAATTTCCTGTCAGAAATGGGATTAAGGCAGCAAAAGACAAC
>NW_020258717.1:0-6002 GCF_003255815.1 Theropithecus gelada | reverse complement strand
AAAAGTCAGGAAACAACAGGTGCTGGAGAGGATGTGGAGAAATAGGAACACTTTTACACTGTTGGTGGGATTGTAAACTAGTTCAACCATTATGGAAAACAGTATGGCGATTCCTCAAGGATCTAGAACTAGATGTACCATATGACCCAGCCATCCCATTACTGGGGATATACCCAAAGGATTATAAATTATGCTGCTATAAAGACACATGCACACGTATGTTTATTGCAGCACTATTCACAATAGCAAAGACTTGGAATCAACCCAAATGTCCATCAGTGACAGATTGGATTAAGAAAATGTGGCACCTACACACCATGGAATACTATGCAGCCATAAAAAAGGATGAGTTTGCGTCCTTTGTAGGGGCATGGATGCAGCTGGAAACCATCATTCTTAGCAAACTCTCACAAGAACAGAAAACCAAACACCGCATGTTCTCACTCATAGGTGGGAACTGAACAATGAGATCACTTGGACTCAGGAAGGGGAACAACACACACCGGGGCCTATGATGGGGAGGGGGGAGGGGGGAGGGATTGCATTGGGAGTTATATCTGATGTAAATGACGAGTTGATGGGTGCAGCAGACCAACATGGCACAAGTATACATATGTAACAAACCTGCACGTTATGCACATGTACCCTACAACTTAAAGTATAATAATAATAAATAAATTTAAAAAAAATTAACAAATAAAAGCAAATATCACTTTGCCAATTCCACAAGAACTGTCTTAGCGAAAGGCTTCTTGAGGGGAAAGCTGTAACTCTGTGAGGTGATTTCACAGAACACAAAGAAGTTTCTCAGAAATCTTCTTTCTCTTTGTTATCGGAGGATATTTCCTTTGGCCCTATAGTCTTCAAAGGGATCCGAAATATCTGTTCTCAGATTCCACAGAAATAAGGCTAGCAAAGAGATCCACGAAATACAGATGTAACTCTGTGTGTGGAAGTCACACATCACACAGCAGTTTCTCAGAAAGCTTCTTTCCAGATTTCATCTGAGGATATTTCCTTTTTCACCATCGCCCTCTATGGGTTTCCAAATATCACTTTGCCAATTCCACAAGAACTGACTTAGCGAAAGGCTTCTTGAGGGGAAAGCTGTAACTCTGTGAGATGATTTCGCAGAACACAAAGAAGTTTCTAAGAAAGCTTCTTTCTCTTTGGTATCGGAGGATATTTCCGTTGGCCCTATAGTCTTCATATTGATCCGAAATATCTGTTCTCAGATTCCACATAAATAAGGCTAGAAAAGAGATCCACGAAATACAGATGTAACTCGGTGAGTGGAAGTCACACATCACAGAGCAGTTTCTCAGACAGGTTCTTTCCAGATTTCATCTGAGGAAATTTCCTTTTTCCCCATAGCCCTCTATGGGCTTCCAAATATCACTTTGCCAATTCCATAAGAACTATCTCAGCGAAAGGCTTCTTGAGGGGATAGCTGTAACTCTGTGAGATGATTTCAAAGAACACAAAGAAGTTTTTTCAGAAAGCTTCTTTCTCTTTGTTATCGGAGGATATTTCCTTTAGCCCTATAGTCTTCAAAGGGATCCAAAATATCTGTTCTCAGATTCCACAGAAATAAGGTTAGCAAAGAGATCCACGAAATACAGATGTAACTCTGTGAGATGAATTAACAGAACACTAAGCAGTTATGCAGAAAACTTCTTTACTAATTTCATCTGAGGATATTTAATTTTTTCACCATAGCCCTCTAAGGGCTTCCAAATATCACTTTGCCAATTCCACAAGAACTCTCTTAGCGAAAGGCTTCTTCAGGGGAAAGCAGTAACTCTGTGAGATGATTTCACAGAACACAAAGAAGTTTCTCAGAAAGATTCTTTCTCTTTGTTATCGGAGGATATTTCCTTTGGCCCTATAGTCTTCAAAGGGATGCGAAATATCTGTTCTCAGATTCCACAGAAATAACGCTAGCAAATAGATCCAAGAAATACAGATGTAACTCTGTGAGTGGAAGTCACACAATATAAAGGAGTTTCTCAGAAAGCTTCTTTCCACATTTCATCTGAGAATATTTCCTTTTTCACCACAGCCCCCATGGGTTTCCAAATATCACTTTGCCAATTCCTCAAGAACTGTCTTATCGAAAGGCTTCTTGAGGGGATAGCTGCAACTCTGTGAGATGATTTCACAGAACACAAAGAAGTTTCTCAGAAAGCTTCTTTCTCTTTGTTATCGGAGGATATTTCCTTTGGCCCTATAGTCTTGAAAGGGATCCGAAATATCTGTTCACAGATTCCACAGAAATAAGGCTAGCAAAGAGATCCACGAAATTCAGATGTAACTCTATGAGTGGAAGTCACACATCACAGGGCAGTTTCTCTGCAAGCTTCTTTCCAGATTTCATCTGAGGATATTTCCTTTTTCACCATAGCCCTCTATGGGCTTCCAAATATCACTTGGCCAATTCCACAAGAACTGTTTTGACAAAAGGCTTCTGGAGGGGAAAGCTGTAACTCTGTGAGATCATTTCACAGAACACAAAGAAGTTTCTCAGAAAGCTTCTTTCTCTTTGTTATCGGAGGATATTTCCTTTGGCCCTATAGTCTTCAAAGGGATCCGAAATATCTGTTCTCAGATTCCACAGAAATAAGGCTAGCAAAGAGATCCACGAAATACAGATGTAACTCTGAGAGATGAATTAACAGAACACTAAGCAGTTTCTCTGAAAGCTTATTTCCAGACTTCATCTGAGGATATTTCCTTTTTCACCGTAGCCCTCTATGGGCTTCCAAATATCACTTTACCAATTCCACAAGAACTGTCTTAGCGAAAGGCTTCTTGTGGTGAAAGCTGTAACTCTGTGAGATCATTTCACAGAACACAAGGAAGTTTCTCAGAAAGCTTCTTTCTCTTTGTCATCGGAGGTATTTCCTTTGGCTCTATAGTCTTGAAAGGGATCCGAAATATCTGTTCTCAGATTCCAGAGAAATTAGGCTAGCAAAGAGATCCACGAAATACAAATCTAACTCTCTGGATGAATTAACAGAACACTAAGCAGTGTCTCAGAAAGCTTCTTTACAGATTTCATATGAGGATATTTCCTTTTTCACCATAGCCCTCTATGGGCTTCCAAATATCACTTTGCCAATTCCACAAGAACTGTCTGAGAGAAAGGCTTTTGTGAGGAAAGCAGTAACTCTGTGGGATGATTTCACAGAACACAAAGAAGTTTCTCAGAAAGCTTCTTTCTCTTTGTTATCGGAGGATATTTCTTTTGGCCCTATAGTCTTCAAAGGGATCCGAAATATCTGTTCTCAGATTCCACAGAAATAAGGCTAGCAAAGAGATCCACGAAATACAGATGTAACTCTGTGAGTGGAAGTCACACATCACAGAGCAGTTTCTCAGAAAGCTTCTTTCCAGATTTCATCTGAGGATATTTCCTTTTTCACGAGAGCCCTCTATGGGCTTCCAAATATCACTTTGCCATTTCCACAAGAACTGTCTTAGAGAAAGGCTTCTTGGGGGCAAAGCTGTAACTCTGTGAGATGATTTCACAGAACACAAAGAAGTTTCTCAGAAAGCTTCTTTCTCTTTGTTATAGGAGGATATTTCCTTTGGCCCTATAGTCTTCAAAGGGATCCGAAATATCTGTTCTCAGATTCCACAGAAATAAGGCTAGCAATGAGATCCACGAAATACAGATGTTACTCTGTGAGATGAATTAACAGAACACTAAGCAGTTTCTCAGAAAGCTTCTTTCCAGATTTCATCTGAGGATATTTCCTTTTTCATCATAGTGCTCTGTGGGCTTCCAAATATCACTTTGCCGATTCCACAAGAACTGTCTTAGCAAAAGGCTTCTTCAGGGGAAAGCTGTAATTCTGTGAGATAATTTCACAGAACACAAAGAAGTTTCGCAGAAAGATTCTTTCTCTTTGTTATTGGGGGATATTTCCTTTGGCCCTATAGTCTTCAAAGGGATCCGAAATATCTGTTCTCAGATTCCATAGAAATAAGGCTAGCAAAGAGATCCACGAAATACAGATGTAACTCGGTGAGTGGAAGTCACACATCACAGAGCAGTTTCTCAGAAAGCTTCTTTCTCTTTGTTATCAGAAGTTATTTCCTTTGGCCCTATAGTCTTCAAAGGGTTCCGAAATATCTGTTCTCAGATTCCACACAAATAACGCTAGCAAAGAGATCCACGACATACAGATGTAACTCTGTGAGATGAATTAACAGAACACTAAGCAGTTTCTCAGAAAGCTTCTTTCCAGATTTCATCTGAGGATATTTCCTATTTCACCATAGCCCTCTAGGGGCTTCCAAATATCACTTTGCCAATTCCACAAGAACTGTCTTAGCGAAAGGCTTCTTGAGGGGAAAGCGGTAACTCTGTGAGATGATTTCACAGAACACAAAGAAGATTCTCAGAAAGCTTCTTTCTCTTTGTTATCGGAGGATATTTCCTTTGGCCCTATAGTCTTCAAAGGGATCCGTAATATCTGTTCTCAGATTCCACAGAAATAAGGCTAGCATAGAAATCCACGAAATACAGATGTAACTCTGTGAGATGAATTAACAGAACACTAAGCAGTTTCTCAGAAAGCTTCTTTCCAGATTTCATCTGAGGATATTTATTTTTTCACCATAGCCCTCTATGGGTTTCCAAATATCACCTTTCCAATTCCACAAGAAGTGTCTTAGCGAAAGGCTCCTTGAGGGGAAAGATGTAACTCTGTGACATGATTTCACAGAACACAAAGAAGTTTCTCAGAAAGCTTCTTTCTCTTTGTTATCAGAGGATATTTCCTTTGGCCCTATAGTCTTCAAAGGGATGCGAAATATCTGTTCTCAGATTCCACAGAAATAACGCTAGCAAATAGATCCAAGAAATACAGATGTAACTCTGTGAGTGGAAGTCACACAACATAAAGGAGTTTCTCAGAAAGCTTCTTTCCAGATTTCATCTGAGGCTATTTCCTTTTTCACCATAGCCCTCTATGGGCTTCCAAATATCACTTTGCCAATTCCACAAGAACTTTCTTAGCGAAAGGCTTCTTGAGGGGAAAGTGTAACTCTGTGAGACGATTTCACAGAACACAAAGAGGTTTCTCAGAAAGCTTCTTTCTCTTTGTTATCGGAGGGTATTTCCTTTGGCCCTATAGTCTTCAAAGGGATCCGAAATATCTGTTCTCAGATTCCACAGAAATAAGGCTAGCAAAGAGATCCACGAAATACAGATGTAACTCTGTGAGTGGAAGTCACACATCACAGAGCAGTTTCTCAGAAAGCTTCTTTCCAGATTCCATCTGAGGATATTTCCTTTTTCACCATAGCCCTCTATGGGCTTCCAAATAGCACTTTGCCTTTTCTTGTAAATTTGTTTGAGTTCTTTGTAGGTTCTGGATATTAGCCCTTTGTCAGATGAGTAGATTGCAAAAATTTTCTCCCATTCTGTTGGTTGCCTGTTCACTCTGATGGTAGTTTGTTTTGCTGTGCAGAAGCTCTTTAGTTTAATTAGATCCCATTTGTCAATGTTAGCTTTTGCTGCCGTTGCCTTTGGTGTTTTAGACATGAAGTCTTTGCCCATGCCTATGTCCTGAATGCTACTACCTAGGTTTTCCTCTAGGATTTTTATGGTATTAGGTCTAACATTTAAGTCTCTAATCCATCTTGAATTAATTTTCGTATAAGGAGTAAGGAAAGGATCCACTTTCAGCTTTCTACTTATGGCTAGCCAATTTTCCCCGCACCATTTATTAAATAGGGAATCCTTTCCCCATTTCTTGTTTTTCTCAGGTTTGTCAAAGATCAGATGGCTGTAGATGTGTGGTATTATTTCTGAGGACTCTGTTCTGTTCCATTGGTCTATATCTCTGTTTTGGTACCAGTACCATGATGTTTTGGTTACTGTAGCCTTGTAGTATAGTTTGAAGTCAGGTAGCGTGATGCCTCCAGCTTTGTTCTTTTCACTTGGGATTGTCTTGGAGATGCGGGCTCTTTTTTGGTTCCATATGAACTTT
>NW_020258716.1:0-5901 GCF_003255815.1 Theropithecus gelada | reverse complement strand
AGGAACACTTTTACACTGTTGGTGGGATTGTAAACTAGTTCAACCATTATGGAAAACAGTATGGCGATTCCTCAAGGATCTAGAACTAGATGTACCATATGACCCAGCCATCCCATTACTGGGGATATACCCAAAGGATTATAAATTATGCTGCTATAAAGACACATGCACACGTATGTTTATTGCAGCACTATTCACAATAGCAAAGACTTGGAATCAACCCAAATGTCCATCAGTGACAGATTGGATTAAGAAAATGTGGCACATATACACCATGGAATACTATGCAGCCATAAAAAAGGATGAGTTTGCGTCCTTTGTAGGGACATGGATGCAGCTGGAAACCATCATTCTTAGCAAACTATCACAAGAACAGAAAACCAAACACCGCATGTTCTCACACATAGGTGGGAACTGAACAATGAGATCACTTGGACTCAGGAAGGGGAACATCACACACTGGGGCCTATCATGGGGAGGGGGGAGGGGGGAGGGATTGCATTGGGAGTTATACCTGATGTAAATGACGAGTTGATGGGTGCAGCAGACCAACATGGCACAAGTATACATATGTAACAAACCTGCACGTTATGCACATGTACCCTACAACTTAAAGTATGATAATAATAAATAAATTAAAAAATAAAAAATAAAAAAAATAAAATGCATTTTATTAAAAAAATTATCATAGGTGCTGAGAAAGTAAGAGTGAATAAAAGAAACAAGGTTTGACTTCTCAAGGAGCTTACATTTTAGTAGGCACAGACAAAATAATATGGATATATAAGATAATTTTGGATAATTGCTCCAGTAGTGATACGGTGATAAAGGAGGGTGCTGCTGCTACACAGAGGGGAGAGGGAGAGCAGAAACCTATTTGAGCAAAGTCCAACATGCCGTGTTGGGGGAGGATGTTATAGGCAGTGGAACAGGCAGCTGCAAAGCGCATGAGCAGACTGAGCTACATGTGTTCAAAAAACTGAAGGAAAGTGAGTGTGACTGGAACACAGGGATGGAGGAGGAGAGTGGTGGGAAGTGAAGTCAGAAAGATACACCAGGGCTCGATCATGAAGGACCTTTGAATCTACAGTGAGGAAATTGGATTTTATTCTCAGTTCAATGGCAAGACCTAAGTTAATAATATACATATAGTAACACATATATGCCTATATATGTGATAAAATTGAACTGCTAAATGATAAAATGAACTCCATCATAATTTCCTGCCATTACATAATCTGCCCAGTTCTAATTAATGGGGGAAAATGAGGTCGTTGTATATACAGTCACATGTGTCCTTTCCAGCATTAGGTATTTTAAAAGTGAAAGCAGTTTGGCATCATCTCTCCACGCTAGTATGTTGGATGATTGATAACGTATTCAAATACCATTTATTGAGCTCTCCACAATGGGGTGAAGATAAATGTTGATTGAAAACACCAGTATTCTGCATGCCAATTCTGGTTCTCTGCTTAATTTGCTGTTATTTTCTTTTGCATTTTTTATTATTCAAAAATAAAAAGGAGCAATGGTGCATATGAAAAATAGATGTTAAGGAGAAAATTTGCAGATGTTAAGCTTTGTAGATTTTGCTATAGAGTATTTCAGAATAAGTATGTATATTTCTCTTCATGGCAGCACATTATTTGTAAGAAATAAAGAGCTGAACTCCTTGTGTGGACAAATCCCTGGTAGAGTGATTTTGGCACTTACAGAGGCACGTTAACTACTTTAAGTCCCTGTTGCTTCATCACTGACTTCATTATCCTTTCGGAGCACTCTACAGAATGTGCTCCCAGAAATGCAGAGGCCCAATGGAAGAGCAAGCCTTTTTCTTCTGACATTTTAGTGCCTAAAACAATAGACATATGAAACACTGTGCACTTGTAATGCTGCCTAGAAAGTAGGACGTTTCTTTGTGACAGCACATTTTAATAGAACTTTGATGTCAATTTTAAAGAGTCCATTCTGTCTTCAGTGTCTGCGAAGGTAAATATTGATCTTAAGCAACATGAGGCACATTCCCATCGCCAGAGAGAGCATTAATATACACACAACCTTCTTTCTGTAGGATGAAGAGCTGGCAGCATTAATGCTGTCAGTGCCAGACAGAGAAACATGATTTACCTTATCCTTTCCTTCACTTCCTTTCCATGAGAAATAAGAATTAAAAAAAAAATAAAGTCTATCAAGGCTTTATCTGCCTTGGTCTTTGTTCTGTTTTTTGAAATGATTAGCATTTCTTAATGATTCAGAAAGAAGCATCAAAAGCAAAACCACTTTTGACAGTTCCCACTGGAATAGAAAAGATATGACACCAATCCCTACATTTTCATCCTCAAAAATGATAATGATCCCTTCTGAAAGAAAATGATACAATTTTCAACGAGCTGTGATTTTCTGTCTCCTTTGATGTAGTCATCAATGCCTTTTCAACAGATATTTCATATAGAGTCCATGTCAAGATATTCAAGGTGATTCAGAATAAATAGATGATACTCTTCAGCCCTTGCCCTTGGGTGGCTCAGAGGCTTGTTGTTTTGGGAAAGACAAATATAACTCAAATTACTTAAGAATACTTAGAAGTAATTTAGTGATTTTAAGTCTTGTGTTCAAATTTTGCCTTCATCCTTACCTCTTTCCAGCTGTGAGATATGCTTATCCCCTGGAACCTCAAAATTCTCTACAAAACAAAGATAATATTAGTAACTATCTTCTAGGGTTGCCATGAAGAGATTAATAATATAATGAATTATGCATATATAGTATTTAGCTTGGTGCCAGGCCTCCAAATAAGTACTTAAAAAGCAGTAGTTACTTTTTCTGGGTAATCGTTGATAAGTAATAATTATTATGTCAAGCAAGTTTTCTTAAAAATGGCCTTCGAGAATTATATGACACACTTATATTTATGAATTGTAAATATGTGCTGTTTCATATTTCTCTTAATAGGCATTTTAAATTGTTGTTTGGCATACAACGTTGGTCTCCCAGAAGCAAAAATATTTTCCGGTCCTTCAAGTGAACAGTTTGGCTATGCAGTGCAGCAGTTCATAAATCCAAAAGGCAACTGGTAAGAATATTCTCTTCTTTATGATTTCAATAAAAACACAAAATAAATTTCATATTTGACTTCAATTGCTTTTTCAAATTGGTGCCTTTAATAAATGTACTATAAATGGGTGGCCCTCAAATATTCTTAAATGAACAATCTTACTTTGAGAGTTGACAACTGCAGACTGATCATTAATGGGATGGTATAATGATTCATTTTTAAAAACCTGGATAGAAAATTGTCTCTAAATATTCAAAAGCAATATAATACCAGTTTTGACCATCTAATACATAAGTAGGTAGATTGATAGATAGAATGATAGATTTGTCTTCATTTCTTATCACGTAAACTGATATTCATTGAACTTTGTAAATCATCACCTAGTTATTAATGCTATCTCTGGGCCATTTCTAAATGGTAGAATTGTTCCCTAAATTTTTTCTTTAGCAAGGTTTTGTCTACTTGCTTTGTTCTAAGTTAGCCTTCTCCCCTCCATGTGGTGAAGGGTCCTCACAAACATCAATGCAAAATGTACAAAGGTGGCTTTCTCTAGCATATTAACACCTTTTATTTTTGCCGCAAAGTGCCCCCAGTCTTTTCATGCTATGTGATGGTTGCATTTTCAAACCATGGCCATTCTACCCAGGTGAAGAGCAACCACCTTGATGGATATGGAAATCTAGTTCTCATAATAATAATGCAAGTGAACCCAGAGACATGAGGTAATTTGAAAATTGTATTTGGGAAGAAGAGCTGTAGCTCCTATTCTACCAGAGTTAATGCCCACTTGTGGACACAGGTCCTGCCATGGGGACCTTATCTCCTTGTTGCAGCAGAAGGCTCCAGACCATCCCCACTCACCTTGGAACTTCAGATTCTGAATCTCCACGCTGTAGAGCTCTTTTCAATGAGTAAATGGGCTGTTGTTGGCTTATCAAATAAGAACTGTAATGTATGGCCAAGTGCAGTGGCTCATGCTTGTAATCTGAGCACTTTGGGAGGCTGAGGTGGGAGGATCACTTGAGCCTAGGAGTTAGAGACCACCTGGGCAACATAGGGAGACCTCATCTCTACTTAAAATCTAAAAATCAGCTGGGTATGGAGGTGCATGCCTGCAGTCCCAACTACTCAGGAAGCCGAGGTGGGAGGATCGCTTGAGCCCAGGAGTTTGAGGCTGCAGTGAGCTATGTTGGCACCACTACACTCCAGCCTGAGTGACAGAGTAAGATCCTGTCTCAAAAAAAAAAAAAAAACAAACAAACAAACAAAAAAAACCAAAAAACACTATAGTTCATAAGCCTTTTTTCTGTGTGAAGTTCCATTTGATACTCTAAACAATTGAATTCAAAGAAAGCTTCAGGATCACATGTTGGGGCATGCCTGCCTATTTGATGAGGAAACAAAATGAAATCATCCCCTGAGAGGGCAGCATCTCTCAGGAGGTGTCTTGGAGGATGTAAATCGTGAGCTGGGTTTTAAGCAGTGGGGATGAAGAGGCTGGAGATGAGTATTAACTAATGTGAGGAGACTTGGAAAACAATGCATGTAGAGACAGTTTATCAATCATCTGGAAAGATAAGAACATCTGGTTGGAAACTAAAGATTAGCAATTACTGTAACCATTTGGGATACGAGAGAGTTGCATGTCTAACAATTATCAAGTGATGCTTTGATAATCATAAAGTGGTGAGGAGTCTAGAAAGACCATATGGTCGATATATTTTGACCTTGGAATCTAGCAGATGAAGTAGCTAGTGACCCACAGTTTTACATATTCAGCCCTAATTTTTTCCCTCAGACTGCTATATTAAACAATTCATTCAATGTCTCCACTTTAATGCCCAGTAGACATACCAAACTTAACTGGGAGAACACAAGTATCTGATTTTCTGCACAAGCTACTGAGGCCAAAAATCTTGGCTTGTCTTCTTTCTCCTCCCCTATATCTTATCCATGAGCCAGTCCTGTTAATCCTATCACCAAAATACCAATTATACCTGGCCATTCCTCACTGTCTCTCCTGCTGCCACCCTGATAGAAGCCAACACCAGCTCCCACAGGCACTGCTGCAGCAGCTTCTCCACCTGCCTTCGGCTTCCCTTCTTGCCAGCTTTATTCTGCTCTCTTTGCTCTAGCCAGTGTGAACTGTTAAAAACATGGCTCAGCTAGGAACAGTGGCTCACACCTGTAATCCCAGCACTTTGGGAGGCCACGGCGGGCGGATCATTTGAGGCCAGAATTTCAAGACCAGCCTGATCAACATGGTGAAACCCCATCTCTGCTAAAAATACGAAAATCAGCCAGGTGTGGTGGCGGGCACCTGTAATCCCAGCTACTCCAGAGGCGGAGGCAGGAGAATCGCTTGAACCTGGGAGGTGGAGGTTGCAGTGAGCCAAGATCATACAACTGCACTCTAGCCTCGGTCACAGAGTGAGACTCCATCTCAAAAAACAAAAACCACAGCTCATTCCCTAGATTAAAATTCCCTAAAGGATGCTCTGTGATTGGGTGTTAGCCTGGGGTGTCAACCTGTCTTTCCTATTATCATCTTTTACACTTTCTCCTTTGCTTTCTATGTTCTAAGGACTAAATCTTGTGTCTGTTCCTTGAACATGCGTAACTCATTCCTGTTTCAAAGCTTTTGCAAATTCTTTTCTCCTGCCTGGAAGAGTCTTCCCTAAGATCATCACTCAAATAGTTTTCATCTTTCAGTCTCAGCTCAAATGTTTCCTCCTCATAGACCTTTCAGAGCAACCCTATCTATATAGCACTCAACTGCTGAGTCACTCTAGCCTTACAGGTAGATTTATTTTCTAACAATTAGTACTATCTTTTTTTTTTTTTTT
>NW_020258715.1:0-5904 GCF_003255815.1 Theropithecus gelada | reverse complement strand
ACTTTCTGTGTGCTTGCTTCTGTGCTGCTCCACATTCAGGAGAATTTATTCAGATCTGTGCTGCAAATCCATCTCACGGATTCTGTCTTTAGCTGTGTCTACACCAACTGTTAAGCATCCCTGATGCAGCAGTGTGGGCACAGGGCAAGCTTTTGGAAGATGACAGCGTAGGATAGCGGCTGCTCCTCCTTCCCTGTGCTCTTCCCACAGACTGTCCTCCTGGGCTCACTCCCAGTCATTGATCCCAACCACCAGTTTATGGAATTATCTGCACAGGGAAGCAGAAACAGCAAAAGGCCCTGCTCAGGCTCTGCCTGCATCCCCTCTTGCACACCGGCCAAAGCTCTTTCCTTGGGGCCTGTTCCAGCTTCCCCAGCTGCCTCTCATTTTCTGTTTACTCTGCTCGCTGGCCGGTGGGGTGATGTCTTGGGGGGAGTCTGGTGTGTTTTGAACTTGATGGCCACCCCTAGGCCCTACTTCCCAGACGCTGCCCCCAGCCTCTCAGCCCCAGAAGTGGGTGCGTTTGCAGTAGGGCTTTGGGACTGGGGCTGTGTCACTGTGGGCGTAGCAGACACCACCACTACAATATCCTCACAGTGACACGAGCCCCCACAAAATCCTCCTGACCTTGCAGGTGTCACCGAGTCCCCTCTTTCTGGCTCTGGCCCGGCTCTCCTGCTGAGACTGTGCCTCTCAGGGGATTTTTGTCTGAAACTCAGGGTGTCTTGGGGAGGACTCTGAGCCCAGTGCTGTACAGGGGGCTCCTCCTTTGTCCTGGGGGAGTTGCGTGGACCCTGTTTTTGGTCAAGGGAAGCACTTGCTGGTGGAGGAGACCTTCCCTCCTCTTTCTCAGGAGCCCCCGCTGATGCTGTTGCCTGGTGTTTCTTAGAGCTGATGCTGGGGGCTAGGTAGTGTCTGCCCTGTTCCAGGTGGAACTGTGGGTCTGTCCTTTTTCCACGGGGTGTTGTGGGGCCACCAGTGAGGGGCTCGGGACGTCAGCGGCTGGTCTCTGTCCCTACGGTCTGAGCTCGACCTGCCCTCCAGGTCGGTCACTGACTGAGTTACTATCCAGCGGCCTCCATGGCTGTTCCGTGGTGGCTGCAGGTCTCTTCCCAGGAGAGGCCTGTGAGAGGACCGGGATGTCTGGGAGCCGTGCATTCTCCCGTGATGTTGCTGCCTGGATCCCTCGTCTTTGAAGGGAGAGCCGAGCCTCCCTGCAGGTGCGGGCAGTGACAGACACAGGCAGACGTGCGTCAAGGTGCTGGAGGCCGATTTGTTTCAGTGCCTTCTGCCTGTGGAAGGGCCGAGCTCCCTGCTTCGGTGCACAGGAGGTTGCCCTGTAAATGGGCAGTGAGGGCAAGGGCCCAGGCCTGCATGGCAAAGACTTGGGTGAGCCTTTGTCCTGGAAATACAACAGCCGGGCCTGAGAGGGGAGCGGGGCCGGAGTGGCCAGGAGGAAGGTGAGGGCATGGGCAGTGTGTGGGTGGGAGTGCAGGGTCAGTGCCATGGCTCAGGGGCTCCAGGAGAGGAAGAGCTCGAGTTGTGGGCAGGAGGGGGCAAGGGGTGGGCACAGGCGGGAGAAACTGAGGCTGTCGCGTCAGGAGAGGGGAGGGCCTGCAGGTGCAGGGTTGGCCTAGTAGGGGTGTCTGCAGGGAGGGACAGGGATCTGGGTGGAGACCAGGGTGTGGGCTGCAAGGATGGGACCCCAGGGTTGTCTGTGTGGGCGGCAAGAGCAGTGGGGTAGAAAGGGCTGGTGGCAGGGAGGGTCTCCCCAGGGTGTGGGTGCAGGGTTGAGTCTCCCCAGGGTGTGGGCTGTAGGGAGGGGCTGCACAGGGTGCTCCCCTGAAGGAGGGAGGAGGGAGGGAGCACAGCGGCACTGGGAGTAAACGGAGAAGGAAATGGCAGTGACCTGAGTGCCAGGTGGTCCCGGTTTGGCGTTGAACTGTGTGGGAACAGCTTCCTGGCCTGGTGTAAGTGGAAGGGGGAGGGCGCTGAGGTCTGGGGCAGGAAGCAGTGGTAGGAAGGCAGGTCCTGGCCCTGCGGGTCTGGGGCTTATCTTCTTCCTGTGAGCTGTGTTGGTGGCTCCTGTGTGCGGTGTCCTGGACCTGTGGTCTGGTGGAGCCCAGGCCTCCCAGGGACAGCAGGGCAGCCGGGGCTGGATGAACCTGAGGGGCAGATCAGTGTGTTTCTGGGGCCACTGCGTCCACTTGTGACCAGCATTGCTGTGGGGATCTGGGCATGAGGACCCTTCAGGGGAAGCACGTGAGTGAGACCCTAAGTCCATACCCCATGGGGGCTCTGACCTTCCTGCAGAGCCGCTGGGCAGGGGTGGGTGGGGTGTGCAGGTGGGGGTGGGGGTGGGGAGCCCAGACCGTCCGAGATGCACCCTGCTCTGCTCCACGGTGTGTGCTTGGGCACTGCAGGGTGACTGGGTCTGGGCTGCCTTGTGCGTATGGTGGTTGCATTCCCAGAACTGGGACTGAGGCCCTGTGGGGTCTGGGAAGGAGCCTGAATGGGGCCCTGTGGACGAACTGCCTTGGATGACACCCCTATCTTGGGGAGGACATGGGGTCCAGCTGGGAGGGAGGGGCGTGGGCCACCTCCTGGGGATCTTCCTGGGGCCACCTCAGCCCGGGGGCTCTGTGCTTGGCGACCTGCCAGAAGTTCCTCCCGGCCCAGACCCCAGAGTCCGTGCTGCACCAGGGCAGGGAGGAAGGGCCTGTAGCCTGGTCGAGGTTGGGGCCACAGTGGTGTCCCCTAAGCCCGAGTCTGCTCCCAAGTGCTCGCCCCGCAGGAGGCCCTGAGTGAGGGACAGAGACGGGGCGGGGTCTTTGGTCCTGGTGGCCTCTGGGGCAGATTCCAGTGGGGAGTCATCAGGGTCGGGGTCCCCCAGGGTATTGGGGCATCTCTGCTCCTGGAGTCGGCTCTGGATGTGAGTTTGTGCCTGTTCTGCCTGGGGTTGATGTTGGGAGATGCCGCTGATCCCCGTCTCTCTGAGGATACTTGCAAAAGGGTCAACTCCAGCCGGGGGCACTGGGCCAGGGCAGAAGGATGGGATCAAGCCCCTTCCCCAACCCGCCGGAGCCCCCGGCCCTTGTCCTCCCATCCAGTGGGGACACCGTGGGGCTCTGGGTGCCGGGGGTCACGGGAGCCGGCAGGACGTGGGTTCGGGCAGCTGCTCCCCTCTCTGGCTGGGCCTCCGGCAGTGGCCACGGGGCAGTTTTGGACGCAGCTTTTCTCACAGTGGTCGTTCCAGTTATACCCACCGTGACTTGGGGCTGTTCAGAATCCAACCAGGCTCCCTGAGCTCTGGGGCCTCCGGGGTGGGGGCTGGGCTGCTGGGCGGGGACTCCTTCAGGGGCTCTGAGGCTGTGGCTCATTTTAGGTATGGGGTGAGCACTGGGAACCCCAGCTAGTGTGGAGCACCCACAGAGACCGGGGCCTGCACACATTCCGCCCCAGTGTGTGGTGCGGGCCCAGGCCCCTCTGGGCAGGTCAGCCTCAAAGGGGAGGGTGCTTGGGTCCTGCCTAACTACTTCTCAGGGTAGAGGGGACCCATCTCCTGGCCCCAGACCCCCTCAGGCTGCCCTTGTTCTTGCAGAAATTCCGGACAGGGCAGGGCGCCCTGGAGGGGAGACGTCTGCTGGCCTGGGTGTCAGGTGCGGCCTCAGATCCTAAACGTGTCCCTGTTCTCTCTGGGTTCTGCTGACTTGGGACGGGGTTTCCGCCCTGGCAAGTGTCACTGTGGTGCCAGCCGCTGCTATACCCCACTGTGACACAGACACCTTCAGAAACCTCCTGGTCTGTTTGGGGGCGTTTCCTTGCTGGGCTCAGAGCCCCTTGGTCTGGTCTGGCCTTGACCGGGCGTCCCTCAATCCTGGCTCTGGGGGGCCTGCCCCTCTGTCTGGTGTTTGGAGTGGGGGGTCTGAGGCAGAGGCCAGCTGCCTCCGGTCCTGCAGGGGCTGCAGACAGGCGTTCCTCTCAGGCCGGGGGCTGGGCGGTCCTGCGTGGAGCTGAAGTCTGCCTGTATCCTGTATCGGGGGCCCCCTATCCTTTCTCCATGGCTCTGAGCTCCCTCTGGCAGGACCTCCTCACGGTACTGGGTTTGTCCTGTTTGGGAGGGGCTGCCCCCAGGCCCGGCACTGCAGTGCAGAGCTCACTGAGGGGCTTTTGGGTCTGGCCCGGGCCGCTGTGGGGATATTCCACTGTGAGAGGGTCCCGCAGAGAATCTCCCATCCTGCTTGTCCTCCCAGAGCCTGGAGCGGGGGGATCTGGGGTTCCCAGAGGAGGATCCTGGAGGGGGGCCTCTTCACTGACTTCCCCTCCCCCATCCTTGCCTTCCCCAAGCTGCCCTGTTGTCCCCCACTGCACCCCAGCCTCTGTGTGCACTGGCTCTGCTGGCTCTGTTGTAGGTGGGACTTAGGATGGTGTGGACGACCTGTGGCCAGCGTGCTGCCTGGGTGGAGAGGAGGTGGGCGGGTCCGTGGGTCCAGGGTGGCGGTTGCTCACTGAGGACAGAGGAGCACCTGCCCTTAGCCCTCCCCGACACTGTCGCTGGTGTTTCCCCGCAGCCTGCCACTGTGGGAGCCCTCGGCAGGGTGGAGCATACCCTCTAGGAGGCTGGCACTTCCCTGGAGTCACGAAGATGGAGCCTCCCGCCCGGTGGTGCGGCAGCCCCGCTTCCTCCCTCAGTCCTTCCTGATTGATGGCTTCCTGGGAATTCAGGATTCGAATGGGGTGATGAGAGGAGAGCAGAGGGGAGGAGGGGCAGGGCTGGGTCCCGGGTTAGGGGGCGCTCGGGCTGGGGTCCCTGGAGTTAAGTTCCTGGCTCCTGGAGGCCAATCAGGCAGGCGTCCTTTCTGTCCACACCCTGGCTCCCGGCAGGAGCCAGATGGGAGAACGGTAAGGAGAGGGCCTGTGTCCTGTCCTCCCCAGTCCTCTAGACAGGGTGGGGGCTGAGGGATCCTCCCCAGGGCAGCGCCAGGCAGTGACTCTGGTGCTGGGTTATTGGATGTCATGGGCTGGCCTGGGGAGTGGGGGGTGCAGAGCAGGAGGGGTGGACTCATGTAGGGCATGGCCTGGTCATCCCTGTGTTCA
The DNA here is from genome assembly GCF_003255815.1 of Theropithecus gelada. NCBI lineage: Eukaryota > Metazoa > Chordata > Mammalia > Primates > Cercopithecidae > Theropithecus > Theropithecus gelada. Next base: position 807 of record NW_020258715.1, on the reverse strand, counting down.
TGCCATTTCCTGCCCTGGGTAACTGCGCTGAACCCCGGCAAGGACAGGGGTGGCTTCTCAGCCTGCAGCCTGCCTGGGATCTGCTCTGGCACTAGAACTGAGGACGGGAGTCATCGTGGAGGTCAGCAGCCTCCTCGGACAGCAGGAGGAGACCAGGCCAGCCCCTCGCAGGGGAGGCAGTGGGGATTTTGGCAGGGTCTGCATTGAGAGCCAGTACCCAGTAGTCACAGAGCCAGATGCCCCAGCAATATGTCGTGTCCACAGCCGTCTGCCCACCCTGTCTTAGCCGGGACAAGGGAGATTGCTGTGCCCCTGGCAGGCCCAGCCTTTTTCCTTCCTTGAATGGCTGAGGCCCTGGGAAGCTAAGCTGTTGGTGGCGCTAGGGAGAGATGTCCACAGGAGAGGGATGGCGCTTAATCGAATGGCCTGGGTGGGGCCAGGTCCTCCTGCAGGCTGCAACTCAGTGATGGACGTCTCTGGGTGGTCCTGCACCTGGTGCCAGGATACACACAGTGCTCTGGGCCCATTGTCTGGACTCCCCGCCTCGTTTCCAGGGGGTTGGGTGCTGCTCCAAGCCTCAGTTTCCCCACTGTGGAGGGGATGCTGCTGGAGGGATGAGGATCATAGAGCACAGCCTGGCAGCTTCTGTGCCCACTGGCCCTGCGGACCTGGGCTATGGGACGGGCGGGCTTCCCCATCAGGGCTGGGCCTGCCAGGGGCACTGCACCCTCACGTGCCCACACTGGGGGCTCCGTGGCTCTGACTCCGTGGTGCTGCCTGCACCTCTCAGGGCTGGAAGCTGCCTGT
>NW_020258714.1:0-5907 GCF_003255815.1 Theropithecus gelada | reverse complement strand
AGAGACACAAATGCAGAAACAGGTACAGGTAGAGACACGGATACAGATAAAAATACAAATACAGGTAGAGACAAAGATACAAATACACATATAGGAACAAATCAGATATAGATACAGATGGTGACACAGATATGGGTACAGAAAGATATACATATTAAGACACATACAGGCGCAGATACAGATGCAGGTAGAGATACAGATACACATAGAGACACAGGTACTGCTATAGACACAGTTAGACACAGATACAGATACTGGTAAAAACATGAATACGGATAGACACAGACACAGACATAGACACAGGTGGAGCCAAAGATAGAGATACAGAGACGCAGACATAGGAGCAGAGAGATACAGGTAGAGACACTAATGCAGGCACAGATACAGGTAGAGACACAGATAGAGACATAGATACAAGAAGACATAGATACAAATATACATACAGGGATAGATCAGATTAGATACAGATGGAGGCATAGATGCAGGTACAGACAGAGATATATATTGAGACATAGATACAGGTAGAGACACAGGTATAGATTGAGGTAGAAGCACAGGTGGAGATATAGGGAGAAATATACAGACAGTCTACACTATGACCATACCATCCTGAATATACCTGATCTCTTCTGATCTCAGAAACTGAGCAGGGTTGGACCTGGCTAGTACTTGGATGGGAGAAATACACATACAGGTACAGATGAAGACACAGACACAGAAACAGATAGGGGTATAAGTAGAGACATAAATGCCAATTCAGATACAGGTAAAGACACAGACCAGGTAGAGATAAAGATAGAGACACAGACACAGATATAAATACAATAGAGGCACAGATACTGATACAGATAGAGACAGAAGTAAAGATAGAAACAGAGACACAGATACATATGCAGGGAGAGACACAGTCCAGATGCAAATGGAGACAGGTACAACACAGATACAGATAAAGTTAGATACACTGATACAGATACAGATAGAAATACAGATTTGGGTACAGAACCTACATGTAGAGATATACATACAAGTAGAGACACAGATACAGACACAGTTAGAGACACAGACACAAAGAGAAACACAGATATAGACATCAGTAGAGACACAGATACATATACAGATACAGATATAACTGGAGACACAAATACAAATACACCTACAGGAAGAGATATTGATAGAGGTAGACAGATACAGATAAACTTACATGTACACACAAAGATCCAGAAAGAGACAGAGACAGAGATAAAGGTAGCAATGCAGATTCTGATATAGAGTCCCAGATAAAGGTACAGAGAGAGATACAGGTAAAGGTAGTAACACTAATACAGGAAATTATATAGACACAGTACAGAAAAGATACAGGTGGAGACACAGATGCTGATACACATACAGGCACAGATACAAATACAGAGAGAGGCATAGATGTAGGCATAGATAGAGACAGAAACACAGATTCAGAAACAGACACAGACAAATGGAGAGACAGATACAATACAGATAAAGGTAGAGATACAGATACAGGTATAGACAGATATACAAATAGAGACACAGATACAGATGTAGATAGGGACACAGATACAGACACAGACACATAAACTGATACAGACACAGATACAAGGACAGATACAGGTAAAAACATGGATGTAGATATAGAGACACAAATATAGGTACAGACAGAGATATGGATAGAGATGCAGACACAGATATAGACACAGGTACAGAAGAGATACAGGTAGAGGTACAGATGCAAGTTGAGACACAGATACAGATGCAGATAACTGTGGAGACACAGATACATGTAAAGATGCAGATACAGGTACGGATAGAAACACAGATACAGGTACAGACAGAAATGAAGAGAGAGACATATACATACAGGAAGAGACACAAATATAGGTAGAAATGCAGATGCATGTATAGGTAGAGACATAGATACAGATAAAGACACACATATATGTACAGATACAAATATAGGTTAAGGACATAGATACAGATACATATACAGACACAGATACAGGTGTAGACACAGATACAGGTACAAACAGAGATATAGACACAGATACAGGAACAGACACAGGTAGAAACACAGATACAGATAGACACAGAGAAACAAATACAAGTAGAGGCACAAATACAGGATTAAGTAAAGACACAGATACATGTACAGACAAACATAAGGAAGAGACACAGACAGATGCATAAAGATACAGATACAGATAGATTTAGAGACACATACAGATAGAGGTATAGATACATATACAGATATTTATTCAAGGAAAGACAAAAATACAGATACAGATGCAGGTACAGGTAGAGGCAGAGATTCATAATCAGATACACATAGACAGACAGCAAATACAAATAAGACATAGATACAGATATAGATACAGTAGAGACACAAATATAAGTATAATTGCCTTAGAAGTAGTAGCAGAAAAAAAGAGAAAAAATTTAAAAACAAATACAGGTACTAGTATATAATCATATATAGTTAAAAGTAAAGACACAGATATAGATACAAATAGACTCACAGATACAAATGGAAGCGGATACAGATATAAATACAGGTAGAGATATAGACACAGACTTAGATACAGGAAGAGACACAGATACAGATAAAGGTAGAGACAGATATAGCCAGAGACACAGATCTATATCTACAGAGAGACACAGATACAGGTATAGGCAGAGAAACAGAGACACAGATACACGTACTGATAGAGACAGATACACATATGCGTGCAGGTAACTACAAGGTACAGACAGATACAGATACAAATACACAAACAGGTACAGATAGAGCTAGAGGTAGAGACACAGATAGAAATCTACAGAGAGACACAGAAGCGGGTACAGATACAGATACCGGTGGAGACACAGACCAGATACAGAGAGAGACACAAATATAGATACATGCAGAAACACAGATACAGATGCGGATGGAGACACCAACCAGATACACGTAGAGACAGAAAAACACACACATATGGAGAAAGAGAACATCTAGAGACACAGATACAGATAGAGACACAGATGTAGATGCACATAGAGACACCAATGCAGATGTAGACACAGATACAGATCCAGGTAAATACATAGATACAGATACAGATGCCAGCAGAGACATAGACCAGATAGAGACACACATAGAGACACACATACAGGTATAGACAAAGAGATGCAGAAGACATAGGTACAGGTATACTTTTTCCTCAATATTGACTTCCGATCCAAAGCTAGGTTTAGTGGCACATGGAAAATACCAACTATTAAGAACTCTCTGGAACCATTAAAGAGATCCTGGTGACTGCCCAGTCTGTGGGCTGTAATGTTAATGGCCACCACCCTCATGACATCACAGATGACATCAACAGTGGTACTGTGGAATGCCCAGCCAGTTAAGCACAAAGGAAAATATTTCAATATTTCAATAAAGGATCGTTTCACACACACACACACACACACACAAAGAATTGACAGTTTCATCAACAGCTTTCAAAGATGGCTTTTAGAATTTACCGTTAGCTTCTGCTAAATCACTTGCTTCTGGTAATGGGAATTGTAAAACTAATTGGCTTTCCCATTTTGGTTTGGCAGCCTGGAAATTCAGAGCCAACAATAATCCTTAACAATTACTCTTAACTGTAGCCCTGATGTTCTTCATATTCATACAGTTCTTTACCTGGTCTTGATTTTTCACTGCTGTTTCTATTTTCTTTAGGCCTGATTCTCTCTTCCTCTTCTATTAAATTGTGTTTTATTGTAAGCTGCCTCAAATCCATTGTGGAATGAGACCAGGTGTCAATCAATGAAATAAAGGCAGCTGTATACTATAGGGGTTTCATCAGACAGACCAGGATTCAAACCCTAGCTCTGCCACTTCCTAGTATGTTACTTTGGGCCTTCATGTTCCCTTGGTAGGCCTCAGTAGGCATCAGTAAAATGGGGATAATAATACCACATTCACAAGGTTGTTTGAATAATTCAATAAAATACCATATCGTATATACATCAAAACACCAAGCCCCATTCCTGAAATATAGCATGCAGTCAATAAAGATTTATATTCCTTTAAAGGAGGTATTTCATTTAGAAAAAACTGTTTGCCATGAGCTGCATACTTGAGTGGAAGAAAGAAGATTCCGGGGGAGAGGGCAAAGGTTAAGGCTGATTTGTGATTCCAAGTGTATTAGATAGGGTTCTCCGTAGAAATAAAATAGAATATGCATACATACAAATACATATCTATATGTGTGTATATATATACATACACATACAGTCATGCATCACTTAGCAACAGAGACATGTGCTGAGAAATGCATCATTAGGCGATTTTGTTGTTGCAAAACATCCTAGGGTGCACTTACACAAACCTAAATGATATAGCTTACCACATGCCTAGGGTGTACGGTATAGCCCATTGCTCCTAGGCTACAGACCTGTACAGCATGTTACTGTACTGAGTACTGTAGGCAACTATAACACAATGGTGAGTACTTGTGTACCTAAACATATCTAAATGCAGAATAGGTATAGTTAGAAAAACAGTATTATAATCTTAAGGAACCACTATTCTATATGCAGTCTATCACTGACCAAAACATCATTATGTGGTACATGACTGTACATATACATACACATAAATATATACATATATGTATATATAGTATTGATTATATTTCTATAATAAATATCATTTTATATATGTATATGTGTATGTACATATAATGAGATTTATTATACAAAATTTACTCACAGGATTATGAAGGCAGAGAAGTTCTAACATCTGCCATATGCATGCTGGAGACCCAGAAAGCCAGTGGTATAAATTCTCATCCAACTCCAAAGGCCTGAGAACCAGGAACACCAATGGTGTAAGTCTCAGTTCCAGGGCAGGAAAAAATCAATGTCTCAGCTCAACCAGTCAGGCAGAGAGGAAATTCCTCCTCCTTCTGCCTTTTAGTTCTATTCAGGTCCTCAACAGATTGGATGATGTTCACCTACATCTGCATTACCCAGTCCACCAATTCAATGAGCCCAGCCACACCTGGCTAATTTAAAAAAAAAAAAAAAAAATTGTCAATGCCGACAATGCAGTCAGTGTATAAAAAGCAAAACTGGCTGGGCGCAGTGGCTCACGCCTGTAATCCCAGCACTTTGGGAGGCTGACACAGGTGGATCTCCTGAGGTCAGGAGTTCGAGAGCAGTCTGATCAACATGGAGAAATCTCATCTCTACTAAAAATACAAAAATTAGCCAGGCGTGGTGGCACATGCCTGTAATCCCAGCTACTTGGGAGGCCGAGGCAAGAGAATTGCTTGAACCCATGAGGCGGAGGTTGGTGTGAGCCAAGATCGCACCATTGCACTCCAGCCTGGGCAACAAGAGTAAAACCCCATCTCAAAAAAAAAAAAAAAAAAAAAAATTGTAGAGACAGGTCTTGCTGTGAGGACATAGGCTGGTCTTGAACTTCTGGGTTCAAGCGATCCTCCTGCCTCGGCCTCCCACAGTGATGGGATTACAGGTATTGGCCACCTCGCCTGGCCTTCTTTTTTTCTTAATACTACAAGAAGAAATACATATTTGGCCAGGCGCCGTGGCTCACACCTGTAATCCCAGTACTTTGGGAGGCTGAGGCAGGTGGATCACAAAGTCAGGAGATGGAGACCATCCTGGCCAACATGGTGAAACCCCGTCTCTACTAAAAATACAAAAAAGTAGCCGGGTGTAGTGGTGGGTGTCTGTAAGCCCAGTTACTTGGGAGGCTGAGGCATGAGAATAGCTTGAACCCGGGAGGCGGATGTTGCAGTGAGCCGAGATCACACCACTGCCCAGCCTGGGCAACAGAGCGAGACTCTGTCTCAAAAAAAAAAGAAGAAATACGTATTTGATGTGCAAGATTTAGAGAAT
>NW_020258713.1:14779-34798 GCF_003255815.1 Theropithecus gelada | reverse complement strand
TGTGCTAGTTTACCTTCTCACGAACTGTGAAAGAGTGTCTCTCTCTCTCTCTGAAAACACACCAGCGTTTCCCTTTCATTCAGTGTTTTTTTTTTTTTCCTCTTTATTTTAATACTCATTCCAATTAGAATGAGATGGTGTCTAAGTGTGGTTTTGATTTACATTTTGCTTGTGGTTAGTGATGTTTGCCAAGTTATTGTGAACTTGTTTCAATTTGACATGTAAGACTGGGCAATGGATCTGAAGACCTGAGATGGATGCACAGGTAAAAGTTTCTGAATCAACATTACTGATCCTCACGAGAAGTCAATCAGAACCACACTCAGATAGCATCTCTCTCTGGTGAGAATGAATGTTACCAAAATGAGACAACAATTTCATTGCCGTGTAGTCTGTGTGTATAACCAGTGGATGCAAGGCACAGTTTGATCTGTGTAAACATAGCATCATCATGAAGTCACAGTGTCTGGCATCTCTGTGAGCTCCAGACTTACGATTTCTCTGTGGAGAGAATATTCACAGCTGACCTTTGTAGCTGTTTTGAAAATTGTGGTTTTCCGTTCTTGCCTTTTGGCATAATGGCCTACGGCTCTGTCCAGGTTTCTGGTAAGGGCATGGATTTGTTTTTTATGGCTGTGTAGTGTTCTGTGGTGTGTATGTACCACATTTCCTTTCTCTGATCCACTGCTAATGGGCACCGAGGCTGATTCCATGTCTTTACCATTGTGAGTAGTACTGCCGTGAACATGCGAGTTCATGTGTATTTTGGATGGAAGGATTTTCCTTTCAGTAGATCCTTAGGAGTGGGATTCCAGCTCTGGGTGGTAGTTCTCCTTTAATGTCCACACTGCTCTCCAGGGAGTCTGAACTAGTTTGCATTTCCCCCTACAGTGGACCTACATTTCTTTGCTCATCTGCCCCACCAGCCTCTGTTGCTGTGGACTGTGTGTCATAATTGCCATTCTGACCAGTGTGAGATGGTATCTCAGTATGTTTCTGATTTGCATTTCTCTGATAATCGGTGAGATCGAGCATGTTTTTATTCTCATTGGTTACTGGTACACCTTCTTTTAAGTGTGTGTTCATGTCCCTTGCCCATTTACAAGTTGGGTTTTTTTTTTTCTGGTTTTATTTGTTTAAGCTCTTTACATAAATCCTGGATATTAGACGTTTTTCAGATACGTAGTTGGGGAATGTGTTCTCTCATTCTATAGGCAATGTGTTGACTCTGTTGGTTGTTTCTTGTTCTGTGCAGCAGCTCTTTTGTGTATTAGGTCCCACTTATCAGGAATTGTTTTTGTTGCCATTGCTTTTTGGGACTTGACATATAAATGCTTTGCCAAAACATCTGTCGAGAAGGGTATTTGCTAGATTCTCGTGCAGGATTTTTTTTATAGTTTCAAGTCTTGGATTTTTATGTATTTTTGTGTTTATTTACAGACCGAGTCTCGCTGTGTCATACAGGCTGGAATGCAATGGAGCGATCTTGGCTCACTGCACCCTCCACCTTCGGGGTTCATGTGATTCTTGTGCATCAGTCTCCCAAGTAACTGGGAGTACAGGTACGTGCCACCATACCCGGCTTAGTTTTGCTTTTTAAGTAGACAGGGTTTCACCATGTCAGCAGGGTGGTCTCGAACTTTCCGACCTCAAGTCATCCACCTGCTTTGGCCTCCCAGAGTGCTTGGATTCCAGGCATGAGCCACCACACCCAGCCCAGGATTTTGCATTTGAATCTTTGATTCAAGTTGAGTTGCTTTCTGTACATGGTGAGACACAGGCCCGGTGTTATTTCTTCTGCATCTAGGTAGCCACTGATCCCAACACCACTTACTGATAGGGAATCCTTTCTCCATTGCTTATTTTTGTTGTTTTATTTTCAAGTATCAAATGATTTCAGGTGTGCACGTTTGTATCTGGGTCTTCTAATCTGTTCCACTGTTCTGTGTAAGCGGGTGCCCAGCTTTTTAGTGAGAATGCCTAGCCATTACATTGTGAGTGTTTTCTTAGAGTATTTCCTTTGTTTTAATGTTTTAAAAATACCTTTAGCAGCCTACGTGCACTTATTACTTTTCGAAAATACATGCACACCTTATGTTTTGTAGTAGTTTTATGGTGTCAGAATTGAGTTTTAGGCCTTTAACATATTTTGCATTGATTTTTGTGTTGCATGACATAACGGTCCTATTTCAGTGTTTTGCTTCTGAATGTTCAGTGTACTCAGAATCATCTATTGAACAGGCGGTCTTTTGCCCATTGTGTCTTTTTGGTGTTCTTTTGAAAAATGTGTTCACTGTATGTAATTGGGGTTGAGTATTTGGTTTACTGATTCTGTCCAGTTTCTTAGTTTATGCCAGTAAATGATTGTTTGGATAATTATAAAAGTTTGTGTTTTTCATTCATTGTTTTAGCTTCTAAGTTTGTATTTGTTAACTAATTTCTACATTTATTATAGACTAAAAGATACAAAGGCAGATTAGTTACTGTCTTTGGTATATTGCATGACCTGAGACTGGGATCCCAGAGACCTTATCACGGAGGGAGTGAGTGGACCCACTGGGTAGGTCTTTAGCCCATACCTCGTCCCTTGTTCCTTTTTCGTCTGATAAGTCATCAGTGTCTGTTATTCTCACTTTTACGGTAGGGTGTATTCAATGTTAGCTCCACCTTAGAAGTGAGAACATGTGGCATTTCGTGTTCTGTGTTTTCCTTCTTTGCCTTTAGATAATGGCCTCCAGCTCCTTTCATGTTGCTGCCAAGGACATGATTTCGTCGTTTTTTTTTTTTTTTTTTTTTTTTTATGGCTGCCTAGTTTTTTGTGGTATATATGTAGCACATTTTCCTTTTCTGATCCACTGTTGATGGGTGCCTAGGTTGATTTCACATATTTGCCATTGTAAATAGTCCCGCCAAGACGATTTGTGTGCATGTGTGTTTTGGACAGAAGGATTTATTTTCCTTTGTGTATACCCCAGTGGTGGGCTTGCTGTGTCAGATGGTAGTTCTGGTTTAAGTTCTTTGAGCAATCTCAGAAGTTCTTTCTGTGGTGTCTGAACTACTTTGCATTTTCACCAAAAGTGAACCAGTGTCCCCCTTCTCTGCTGCCTCACTAGTGTCCTTTTTTTTTTTTTCCTGACTGTAATCGCCATTCTGACCAGCGTGCGATATGTCTTATTGTGCTTTTGATTGGTATTTCTCTGACAGGTTCAGCATATTTTCAAATTTTTGGTTGCTTTTATATCATCTTTCAAGAAGTGTGTGCTTATATCCATTGCCTATTAATTATTTGGGGGGGTTGGCTAATTGATTTGTGTAAGGTCTTTAAGGTAGATTCTGGACATTAGAACCTTGGTCAGGTGCATAGTTTGGGAACATTTTCTCTCATCCTGTATGTCGTCTGTCTACTCCGTTGGTAATTTCTTGTGTTGTGTGGTGGCTCTTCAGTGTATTAGGTCCCACGTGTCGATTATTGCTTTTGTTGCAGTGTCATGTGGGGTCTTAGGCATATAAATGCTTTGTCAAAGCTGATGTTGAAGGGTATTTCCTAGGGTCTCTTGTAGGCTTTCTGTACTTTGAGGTCTTCCATTTACATCCTTCATTCATCTGAGTGAACTTTGGTAGATGGTGAGAAGTAGAGGCCTAGTGTTACTTACTCTTCTGCATATGGCTCGCCATTTATCCCCAAGACTATTGAAAAGGGAGTTCTTTCCTCATTACTTAATCATTGTGTATTTCGTCCAGCATCAGGTGGTATGAGGTGTGTGGGTTTACTTCAGGTGCTGTGTTCTCTTCCACTCATCCATGTGGAAGCAGGTCCCCAGAGTTTGAGTGAAATTTCAAATCAGAGAGTGTGATGCATCGAATGTAATTTGGATTTCTCAGAATTACTTTGGAAATACAGGGCATTTCCTGGTCTCACATGAACTTCAGCATTGTTTGTTTCTATGTCCTTAAAAGCAATTTGTCCCGTAGTAGAAGTATACAATTAAAGAGTAGAGTGGGACATTTTAATCCATGCATATATATCTTGTGTAATGATCAAAGGAAGGCATTGACTGTCTCTGTTACCTTGTGTAGTTATTCTTTATTAGTTCTCTGTGGTTGCAATATTCAGAGTCCTTCTTTTCAGGCTTTTTTGGAAAATATGGTGGGATACTATTAAGTCTAGAAACCCTGCTGTGGAGTAGAACAGCTGAATTTATTCCTGTCATCTGAATGTAACATTGTATCCATTTCCCAGTTCCTGCCCCTGCTCCTCCACCACCAGCCTCTCTTCACCACTGTGGAACTTCCTATGTCTAGGAGATAAAGTCATTTAGAGAGAAAGTTGATGTCATTCTCACGTGCATGAAATCATGCCGTGTTTGCGTTTCTCTTCCTGGCTCATTTCGTTGAAGGTCATGTCCTCCAATTTCTGCACGTTGCTGCAGATGCCATGGTTTCATGAATTTCTGTGGCCGAAGAGGATTCCTTTGTATACTGTAGTTTCTTTTTCCCTTTGTGCATGAACAGGTACATTGATTGGATACCCTCCCTATTGTGAATAGTGCTTCTGTCGCCATAGGAAGGCCGATACCTCTTCAACATAACAGATTCCATGTGCTTTCTGTGTATAACCGGCGGTGGGATTGCCAGGTGAACGGGTAGTTGTAATGTAAAATGTTTAAGGCACCTTCAACTGCTTCACTTCGTGTGTATAATAATGTACATTCCCACCAAAAGTGTATAAAAGTGTCTTTTTCTGCATTTCTACGTTGGCCACTGCCTGTGAACATATGGGTTGTTTTTTTGTTTGTTTGTTTGTTTGTTTTTGGTAAGTTTCATTCTAATTAAAGTGAGAGGTATCTGCGTGTGATTTGTACTTAGACATTTGTGTGAGGATTAGTGAAGTTGAGCGACTTCTCTTTGACCTGTCAATTTCATGTTTTCTTTTCAAATGTGCCTGTTCAGGTTCCTTGCCCAGTTTCAGCTTGGGTATTAGGTTTTGTTCATTTTCCCAGTTAGAGTAGTGTTAGTTTTTCGTACATGTTAGATAACAACGCCATTCACAGATATGATTCTGCTGAACTTTCTTTCAGTCTGTAGGATGCTTTCTTTAATAGTTCATTGTTTCTCTTCCCCATGCGGAAGCTCTAAAATGTTGTATAATCCCATGTGTTTGTATTCACATTGTTAGCAGTGATTTTTGTGTCCCATCCAAAAAGAACAAAAAATAAGAAAAAGTATTACCAAATCAATTGCACGGTCTAAGGGTTTCTTGCCATAGATAATTTTTGCTCTTGTTTTCTTTCTTTTTTTGCAAACTGCATGCAGAGATACAAGTTTTGCTGAGATACAGACTCCCACTTTTCTTATAGGAGCTTTGCGGCTCCAGGATTGGGTTTAAGTGTTTATTTGGTGTTGATTTGGTGTTATTACATGTTTCAGACCCTGAAATGTTGACTTCTTTGTCTTATTTTTGTCTGATACAGCACAAAGGGAGTTGTGTTCAAATTAAGCTGTGGGAAATCCTTTAGATACTGGGTTCAAACGATCCTCTCCTTCCTTGATGTTCACTTAGGTGACAGGTGTCTGAAAGTCTTGGAAGATCCATAGTGGAAAACGTTTATCTGTATTTCGTGGAGACTGATGGCCAGCTCCCTTCTGCCCAGCAGCCCTACTGATTACTGAAATACCTCCCATCTCAAACCCTTCAGTAAATATTTAAGTGATTCATCAAAGATTTAAACTTTAAGGAATTAGAGTGACCCAGTACAACTTGAATTTAACTAGAATTTAGATTTGAGAGTAGCTGGTCAGTAGAAGTATGGTAGATTGGGTGATATACTATGGTTTTTAAGGGTTTTTGTTTTGTTTTGTTTTCTTTAAACAGAGTTAACAATAATCATTTCGAATAAAGAAGGAAAACATTAAATGGTTGGTATGTGTGACATGAACACTGTTCCATGACTTGTTCAGCCATAGCCTCAATTTGACATGCTAGACTATGAATCCTAAAGACTGGTATACAGTTACTACATTGGAGTTACTTTTCTCATTCCATGAACTGTAGAACATTTTGAATAGTGTTTTAAAATTTTATTTTAATGAAAGCTTAGAAAAAAAAAAACCTTACTTATACACTAAAGAAAGTAAACATAAAATAGTCTCCCGCCTGACTCGCAAAAGACCCATGGCCTGATCCTGGCCAGCAGGAGCAGCTGGTATTAAGGAGCAGGGGCCGGATGCAGCTGAGCTGCCAGCCTCCTAGATGTGATCCCCTGGTGTCACGGTCTGGATGAAGGATGGTGCAGAGCCGGTGTTCTGGCCAACATCCCGGTGGGGTCCCAGCCACTGCAGGATGTTGCTGGCCTACTGGGATTTGGGTTCCAGCTGGCAGGAAAGCTTGTAGCTGCAGGACAGAGAGGTAGCTGTGAGGCCACCATGAGCCACACATCAGGTCCCCTCTCAGTGCATGCCCAGCTGAAATCCTGGGTCCCCAGCGGTCCCCATGCAACAGGACTTGATGCTGGCCGTGGAGTCACGGCCATAGGCTCTCTGTAGCTGGCCACAGGAGAGCCTCCTCTAGGCCACGTGGGGTGGCTGACACCTGTAATATCAGTACTTTGGGAGGCTGTGTGCGGTGGATTGCTTGAGGCTAGGACTTTGAGACCAGCCTGGACAACATCATGAAACCCCATCTGTACCAGAACAACAGCAGCAGAACAACAGGACATGGTGTCTGTACCTGCTGTACCATATCCTGGGACATGATGTACAGCGGTAGTCCCAGCTGCTTGGGAGGCTGACAAAGGTCTGGAGCCCAGGAGGCAGACGTTGCAGTGAGCAGAGATGGCGACACTGCAGTGCAGCCTGGGTGCAGAGCTAGACCATGTTAAAAAAAAATGGAGAGCCTTCTCCCACCCTCTGCCCGTCTGCTAGGCCCTCACCTCTCCTTGTCACTGAGCTGCTCCATTCTTTTGAAATAGGTGACAAATTTCTCAAGAGGCCGAAGCCTGTAATTCATGGCAGCCACTTGGAGCAGCTGCATTTCCTGCAGAACTCGGACCTCCTAGAGACAGAGGAGAGGTTGCTGACACGGCCTGCGTGGAAGATGCTGAGGGGACCTTTGATAAGCGGGGAGAAGGGGCTGATCCCTGGGGCAGTTTTCTGCAGGGGCCCCATGCAGCCCCCAGCCTGTTCTCAGAGTTGGATGTAAATATCCCCTCCTGCAGGAATTGGTCTTTGATCCAGTGCCTTTCGCACTCTCTCCACTGGGATAGATTTCCTCTTCCTGTGTGTGTCAACCCCTCCCAGTAAACCTAAGATGTAGAGGATGGAGCCAGGGAGTGTCCTGCCCAGGGTGGACTGTGAGGTCCACATCCACACCCTCCTCCAACGTGAGAGTCCCAGCTGCTCACCTTCCTCTTCTTTTTGATGTTGCCCTGGAAGGCAGACAGAATCCATCACAAAGGTCAATGGCCCACAACCAGCCCCACCCCACCCCTTCCCATGCTGTACTACTGCCAGGGACACCAGGGTCAGGGGATGTGCACGTGACAGGACTTGGATCTGCCTCAGACTCCAGGTTCTAGAGCAGGGGGAATGGGAGCTGAGGCTCAGGGACACTCTGCCCCACCTTTTTCTGATGACAGACAGGGAAGCTGAGGTCTCTTATAGAAAGAAAGCACACAATGACCCTGGAACGTCTGCCCTTGGAGAGGCTCAATTTCACTCTCCAATAACGGGTTACCCTGGGGAGTCAGTGAGTCCAGCTCAGCCCACACCTCAGCAGCATTGCAGTCAGGGAGCTCTGCAGCTTCACCACTCAGGGATAGGGAATGGTGGCTGCCATGGAGCCTCCATCACGCAGAGGTGATGAGATGGGCCTGACACCCCCACCCACAGGAGCAGCTGTGAGGCTCTCAGGAGAGGAGGTTTGCTTAGGGCTGAGATCTAAGGGCTCGGTCCACGACCCTCTCCTCCCAAGCCTCAGGATCCTGGTTCCCAACCAACCTGCCCCAGGCTCACTCACATCCAGATCGTCCGGGATGGCCGAATCCAACCTCTGTAACACAGTCAGAAAATCCCCCAGGAAGGGGACCACTCCCTGTGCCAAGGAGGGTTGGGGAGGTGGTGATGAGTATTGGCCATCAGATGGCTGCCCACTGTCCTGTCCCATGAAATCCCATCAGCCCCTGTCTCCCAGAATCCCCCTCCCTAGGTCTCCCGGATGGAACAGCCAAAGACCCTCAGCTGCCTTTCCCAGTTCTCTGCCTCCTCTATCCCAGCGGACCTCCAAGTCTAGTTGATCTCCAAGCACTCCTAGTTACCTCTGTGGTGGGATATTAACAAGTCACAAGGACCTGTGGTCCCAACCTTACCCTTCCCCACATCCACTCTGAGTCCAGCTTTCGCAGACCCTTGCTCTTATCTCTCAATAGAGGTTTTCCAGGCCCAGTGGCCACAAGAGGACAGGGCTGGGGAGGAAGCACCTGCTGTCTCGATATGGAGGCCTCCAGCTGGCGGGGAAAGGAACCCTGTCCTGTGATCTCTTGTGATCCCTCTATGCCACAGGCTCACTCACCTTCTTTTGCCTCCGTAGCCTCATCTGGGCTCTCTGGTGGTTCTTCTCCTGGGTGGCCACCTTAAAGCTCCCCGCCTGCCAGGTGTCAGTGATGGAGACAGTGAGGCTCTCCTCCCTTCCCCCAGTTACAACCCAGCCACCCCGCCCTTGGATCCCCAGGGACTGGTGTGAATCACCTGGCAAGGTGCTCATACCACTGGCCCAGCACCACACTCCCTGTGTGTGTCACCCAGTCATGCATCCGGGCCTCCCTGAGACTGTTTCCTCTTCTATAAAGAGTGATCAAAACCACAACTACTTCACAAGGCCTCCTTAGTACTGTTTCCTGTAGGTGTTCCCATTGTTCTCACCCTCTTCCCTCTGAGGAAGAACCAGGCATGAGCACCAGCAAATTATTTTCTTTTCTTGACCCTCATTTCCATTCTGTGAGGGCTGCGCTACACGCTCAGCATCCCTTCATTTTCCAGATGAGGAAGCGGAGACCCAGAGCAGGCAGTGACTCCCCAGGGACCGGAAAGAGAAGGCACCTCCTCCCCATCCTGGAGGCTGTGTCTCGGCTGCCTTCACCCGATATCCCAGCACCACCACCCATCAGGGTCGTGTTCTCTGAAGTCTCTGAGTGTCTAGGTCTCCAGCCAGGCACAGTCGGGAAAGGGACAGGGCGGTTTAGGAGACCTGGTTAAGTGGCACCTGCCTATCCAAGCCCTACTGGAGTCTCTGCCACACAAACTGGGTTTCAGCCATGTGAAAGGTTTTGCCTCGCCAATGATTCCCCCAGGGGAGTTCTGTGCACAGAACTCTTTCTTCCTCTACTCAGGAAGTGGCCTCCTGTGGTGCCATCTCAGATTGACATGGCGGGGTTTTCCAGAATCTTGGGTGGGGTGACAAGTTGTCTTCTCATTTGCATGGAATATTCTGAGATCTGGTCAGGGAGGATCCCCTAGGAATGCATGATGAATCCCCCAGATACTTGTCATGAGCTTGTGTCACTGCTAACTGGTGACAGTCCTGTGACATGACCGTTTTCTGGTATCTGCAAAGGGCAGAGGGGGGAGTCCCAGGAAACACGTATGTCTGTCCTGAGCGTGCCCATTGGTACCCATAGCTGTGAGGTCCACTGGACTCCTTGGCACATGAGCTTCCTTTGTTTTCGTTCCCCCTCTCCCCCAGTGTGGGCAAAGGCCCCCTGCCCGTGGAGGTGCACTGCAGACAGAAGCAGCAGCAGAGGCCTGGCTTCCTCAGGAATTGCCGGCCAGTTTGTGGAAGGAAGAAAGTCCCACCTACCGTAACCATCCCCCAGCCTGGAGGAAGCTCCATGCCAGCAGGATGGACCAGCATGGGAGCCAGAACCCTGCTAATGCTGCAACTCATCACCCCGGCTCAGCAGCCCAGCAGCCATTGCCACATCCCATTACCAGGGCCTCCTACCCCTGTGCCACCACATGCCCATGGACCACACAGCTCTCTCCCTGTTGGCCCTAGGTAGGCATGGAGGAAATTTTTCAAGTCCACTTTTAGTAGATGAGTCAAAAGAAAACAAAATAACCGCTCCACACCAGGTCCAATGCCCTCCAAACTCAGTCTTTCCTCTGACCCTTAAACACTTGTCCCGCATCTCCCAGACTCCACTGTACCTTGATCAGCAGGTCCCGCTTCACTGCAGTGTCTGTTTTGCAGAGTTGTTTTAGATATTTTGTGCTTTTGCTATGGACAGAGGAAAGAAAGAAGGGTAAATTTGTGAATAAGCAGAGAGATTTGTGAGTTCCCATCCAATCCCTTTTGTTTGAAAACCCAGAGAATCCCAACTTCATGGGTGAGAGTTTCCAGTGGGGTCCTCTGTTGACAAGGGCTGCAGACGACCAGGGTGGAACTTGTCATGCTCCTCCCCTGGCCCATCTCCCCTTCACATGAGCCCCTGCGTGTTCACAGTTAGCTTCCAGCTGGACACAGTTCCACTGCTGGGTGCAAACACCTAAAAGCCCCCAGTTGGCTCCAGTCTGTTCCTGATGGTTAAAAATCCTTAGTCCTGAGTTGGAAATCCTTGCCTAGAAGTCCAAGGCAGCTTAGTGACCACACCTACCAGGCCATCCCTGCCTCCAGTGTCCCTGGTCTCCAAGAACCTTTCAGAGTCAAGGGCACGTGAGGAGTCCTTTGGGTCCCTAGGTCAACCCTGGTGCTCCCGTGGAGGGAACCCTCCTCACCTGGACACTGCTGCCCATGTCTTGTGTAGCCGATGTATTGGGTTGCTGCACAGAGCAGAGACAATGGCGTGCACCGCGGAGAAGTTGTTGAGGCTTAGGCACTCCTGGAGAGGGAAGAGCGAGCTGTTAGGTCCAGAGTTGCAGCCCGACCCACTTCAGCCTCAGCCCACTCTGCTGAGATCTCCCTTTCTGGACAAAGCAGAGGCCCAGGGAGCCTCAGGAGGGGACACCTGGGGCCGAGTGAATGTCACTCATCTAGGAGGATTTTAGTTCAACCAAAGGAAGAGTGCAGGTCGGAAGTGAGCAGCCCCCATTGGGCCATAGGAGTCAAGGTCCGTGAAGCTCTGGCAAGAAGGGCCTAGGGGATGTGCAGGGCTCAGGCCAGAGATACAGATGCCAATCCTAAAGCTGATGGAGGAGAAGAGGCAGTTCCCCATTTTTAAAGAGGGAATCTTCAGGCCCAATCATAGCTTACCCTGGCCACCTTGATCCAGTGCTCCACCACCCTGGCCCTGTCCTGGGCCCTCATGCCATGGTTCCCGAGGCAGGAGGTGGTGACGCCGTTGGCGAGCCTGTTGAAGTGTGCGATGGTGGCACGAACTGTGGGTGCCACGTGCTCATTCCCCTTCTTAGTTCGTCGGCCCCAGATGGAGCCCAAGCATTCGTAGAGCTCCACCTTCTTGAACAGCTCCTTTGGGGGTAGGAGGAGAGTGTCACAGACAGAGCACACCCCAGCTCAGAGTCACCCACAGTCCCAGGCAGGGACTGAGCTCACAGTCATCCACGGTCTCTCTCAGGAACTGAGCTGGAGCTCAAAAAGCTTTAAAATGGGCCTCAGACATGTGGGAGTCCCTGGCTTTGATTTTCTGACCACCGAGGGCCCTGAATGCATCATGTCGCAGAACCCAACAAGAGTGGGAAGAGAGAGTGACATTTTCTCCCAGGCCATCCGCACTTCCAAGAACTTGAGGGTGGCTCAGGCCTGCCCGTCCTGAGGATTCGTCTTCCTCCCATGCAATCATCCCTGTACTCCTTTTCTCCATACCGGTGCACTTTCCCTGTGCCAGCTGCAATTATGGGCTCTGTTTGGGTGTCTGCCATAGAATCTAGTATGCATCAGGTACCTAATAAGCGCTGAGGGTAGTGAGGCTCCTGAGCAGCTGGGTGAGTGACCCATGGCCCTGTCTGCCCCTCAGTGAGCACCACCCTGCCCTGCTTTCTGTCCCTCCCCTGTCTTTCAATCTGTACAGTCCCTCTGTGTAGCTGGCATGGGCGATGTCCCATCTCTGCTGTCCACATGCAGACAGGGAAGACTTGTGGATGAGGAAGCTCATCCAGATCCCGTGGTTGGTAAGAAGTGGAGCTACAATTGGTCCCAGGGTATGGGCCACTTCTCAGGGAGAGGCTGGTCTGAGACAGCTGGTGCCAGAGGCACAGCCTGCAAAGCCTAGCTGCTCACCGCATCCATAAGGGTCAGCTGCTCTGCCAGCAGCCTGGGAGGGAAGGTCGTGACATCAGGCAGCTCCTCAGTGAGTTGGTTCTTTACAGGAGAGGAACAGGGGGACTCTGGGGCTGACTGTGGCTCTAGCACTGTCACTGGAGCAGACCCTCTGGCTGGTGGTGAATGTAGATATCCTGGTGCATCCAGGGCCGCACGTGACTCTGGCTCCAGAGCAGGCCCCAGGTCCGCCAGCAGTAGTGGTGCTGGCTCCAGGGCCGGCATTGTTAATGCGTGTTGCCCAGGATGTGGAGCAGGATCTGGAAAAGGGGAAAAGGTCACCCCACCAGTCACTTTTCACTGGGCTTTCCAAGCACAGAAGTGACTGAATGGAATTTAAGGGACTTGTAGCCCCAAAACACCACCCCTGGAAAGTCTTCCAGACTGCAAGCCACCTCACCATCTGGCTTGGCCTCGTTGGGCTCCGGAGGCAGCAGCTGGCCTAGGACAAGTTCCTGGTGGTCCTCCACACCCAGTCCAGGCCTGGCGAAGTTCCTGAAGGCCAGCTTTATCTGGAAAGATGACCGTTGCGGGGGCTGATAGCACAGTGAAGTATTTTCAAGGGGCCAGGTGAAGAAAACGCAGGTGATGGTTCTGGTGATGAAGTGGACAGCTGAGTCAGAAACCTGGCCTTCTCCCACACAACCCTCCAGGGCACCCTTGTGTGGTTCTGGGCCCCTGACCTGTTGCAGCCTGTGTAGAGGACAGCCCCACCCTACCCCCAAGCCGTCAGTGGTGACCCGGAAGGGGCAGACCTGGCCATGCAGCAAGACTGTACAGACCCTTCTGTGCCCCAGCGCCCTACAGACATTCTCTTCCCAAAGGCCCTGGAGCACAGCACTGCACCTGGGCAGCTCCAGGGAGATTTGTGAGCAGGTTGCTCATGACAGCTCCAGCTCTGGGTCCCCTGATCCTGGGGTTAGGAGGGTGGGGGCAGATGTAGAGTGGAGGA
The DNA here is from genome assembly GCF_003255815.1 of Theropithecus gelada. NCBI lineage: Eukaryota > Metazoa > Chordata > Mammalia > Primates > Cercopithecidae > Theropithecus > Theropithecus gelada. The sequence goes on along the minus strand of NW_020258713.1, from coordinate 21,581 downwards.
GGACAGGGAGAGCTGGGACGCCATGGTGCTGGGGATGAGTCTCTCAGTGGCCAGCTGTGACCCCGGCCTCAGCTCTCCTTTGCAGGGCACCTAAGTCTCCATTTACAGAACTCACTATTTGCCTCTTGTGGGGGAAGTCCCGAGATGTCAGCCTTCTCATGGGAATTTTAAGAGGTATGTGCCCCAGGGCTCCTTGAGTCTCTCCCCAGCCAGAGTCCATTCTTTTCCCCCATGCTTTGTGGGTGAAAAGGCCCTTCAGAACCCTAAATCCACCCAGTGTATACTTGTTGCTGGGCTCCGTCATTCTAGTCAGAGTCTGGGAGGATGCCACCATATGTAGAAGAGGCCATGAGGGTTTCCCCTCTAACATTCTGTAGATATGACCTGGTTATTCTGTCTCCTGTGAGCGCCTGAGTCTAAGTAGAATCAAGGCCCAGGGATTGTCATCTGCTTTGTTTATGAAATAATGCCAAGCCACAAGAAGAGCAGTGCACAAATGAGGTGTTTTGTATGTATGTGTTGAATGTGTGAACCCCAACCGTTGGAGAACCCCAGCGAGCATCTCCATTTGTCTGTGGGCCTGTGGCTCCCTTTTCAGCACCAAGGGACCCCTCTTCTGTCTGTGACAAGGAGAAAGACCAGCCAGAAGGAATCTCAGACATCCTTTACCTATGCCATGGTAGACTTGCTTTGCTGTGTATTTTTCCAAACAGCGAAGGATATGAGCCATTGAGGCAGAATGCTGAGAGCTGCTTCAGTGAAGGAGAAAAGTAATAAACATGAATCACAGCACCCGCAGCAGATATTCCAGAGTTTTAGGCTCTAGGGACCCCTTTGTTTGCCATGTCTTAGATCATTCAGTCCCCACAAGAACCCTGTGAGGTTCATCTTCTGGCTACTCCCTGTTCCAGAGGAGCCAACCGAGGCTCCGAGAGCTGCATCTTCAAGACTCAGCCAGTAGGGCACAGAGGCACCTCCGTGCCTTGGAGGGGATGGACACTCACCTTCTAACCAGTAGTTCCAAAAAGTGTGGCACGGTGATAAAGTCCCAGGAGGGGCCCAGGCAGGTGGCATAGGAGGAGATGGGTTTAGTTAGCAAGGCTGGAACCAGGGAGTCCAACAGCTTCTCCCCTGTGCCAGGCTGGGAAGTTGGCATCCTGCAGATCTCATTTTCATACTGTGGGGACAAGGAGTGGCATGGGAGTCAGTGGTAACACCATGAACCACCAGAGGATCGCGATCTGGAAGTCACACCAAGAAGCACCAGCCCTTCAGGGACTTGTGCATGTGGAGAACCTGATTGCCCATGGTGAAAAGGATTCTAGGCTGTCCAAGTAAAATTATATGTGAGGATGGAGAAGTGATAAAATGATTCACGCCTTCAAGGCACCGTCACGGTGTTTCTCAGCTGTGGGGTAATGGCGCCCTCTGTATCAACAGCCTACATGAAGAGCATCATCCCTGCAATCCTCAAAAATCACCCTCATGGTAGAGAAGAGACATGGGCTTTTGGATGTCAAATGTCTGCTCAGCAGCACCCGGGTCAGAAGGGAGCACCTTCCATGGGGAGGACTGGATGAAATTCCCTCCACTTCTGATACACAGGGGAAGGGCCTGGGGAGGCCTCATCCCCTCCTCATTTTAGCGACTGCACACCGGACAAGAGGGATATGATTGTTTTTGTTCCTTTAACATAAACGTGAGTCTGGAGGAACAGCTTTGGCCATCCCAGCCCCGGCCAAGTGGAAAATTCCGGAAGACTCCTGAGTGGGAGAAAGTGCATCCCAAGGCCCAGGATTTGCCAGGCGACTCGGGAAAGAGAAAACTTAGGCAGTTACTGAAGCCGTGAAAGGTTAAGCAAATGTATGTTTGAAAGGGGAAATGAAACTAGGTGATTTTCTCTGCCATCCAGACAGCAGACTGGCAAAAAGTTGAAAGCGTGTTAGTATTCAGGGGAGGCTACAGTCAGAGACGCAGCTACCTTCAGAGGCTGCTGGTGACCGTGTGACCAGCTGGAGCCCTTCTGGAAAATCAACTGGCTAGAGCTGTTGAAACTTGGCTATCTGCGTATCTTTTCACCCAGATATCCCTTTCCCGGGTGTCTATCTTCCACAGGATATTTGTGTATTTTATGGGTTGAATTGTGTTCCCTCCCCCAAATGTAACTGTTTCTATTCTCAACCCCAGAAAATGTGACTGGGTCTGGACACAGAGTACTCCAAGAGGTAATTGAGGTGAAGTGAGTTCATTAGACTGGCCCCTAATTTAATATGCCTGGGGTTCTTACAAGGAGAGGTGGTGAGCGCACAGAGAAGTTGAAGAGAAGACCCTGTGCTGACCGAGATAGAAGTCAGCCATCTCCACAGCAAGGAGAGAGGCCCAAAGAAACCACCCCAGGCTGACAACTTGACGTTGGACTTCCAGTCTCCAGAATTGTGAGGAACCAGATTTCTGTGGTTAAGCCCTTCAGTGACGTGCCATGTTATGGCAGCCCTGGCAAACTGCTCCAGCCTGTTAGGACACACAGAGGATTATACTCCCTGCAGAACAGGTGCCTAGAAAGGGAATTTTATCATGACAGGCTCCACCAGCACTGAGAGGCTGACCCCTGTGGAACATGGCCTCCCTTAAGGACTATTACAGTGAGATGTGAGAGTGCAGCTCCTTCCTGATGGGGATGCAGGGATGAGTTCTGTGAGATGACACTTTAAAAACAGATCCATAAAGAAGCTTCACCACCTGTTGTTGTAATCAATGTCCACCCCCACCTTATTTGTGTTAAAGTTTTGGATTTTAAGTCCTGCAGGAGATCTCGCAGGGCAGGGCAGCAGAGATGCCTGTTGCCAGAGATACACTTACGGTGGGGAGTTAAAATGATAACAGTATGAGTATGTTGCTACAGTGTTATCACTGTACTCAATTCTTTGTGGCAACATGCTGAGATACTCCTGACATAGCATAAAGTGAAAACAAGGATGTTCCCTCATCTTCCTCTGATAGGTGAAAGGGACTTTGCCTGTAACCAGGTTGCCACTGGGGACTACTGGCAGCCAAATTCCTTTGGGAGAGGACAGTGGGTCACTCAAGTGGGAAATCCCTAGGACAGAGCTTAGGGAGTCCCCATATTCATGTCTGAGTCCTGGGCCCACCCTGGTTTTCTGGAGTCCCTGTCTGTGGAGACCCTTCTGTGCCCCGTCTCACCCCAGACCAGCACTGGCCATGGTTGGTGGCGGTGGGCCCCTGTCCTTTTCTGAAGAAGATGGAGAAATGGAATCCATCCAGCAGCTCCTGTTTGATCTGCTGTGTGGAGCTCTGCAAAGAGAGGGCCCGAGAGCCGGGCCAAGAGGTGTCAGTGGCCTGCCTGGCTGACCCCACAGTGGCACACCCCCATTAGAACTCCTTCCTGGTGTCCCCATCCCCAACAGGATTTGGCACATAGGAGCATCTACATAGACCTCCAGCCAGAGAAGGTTGAGGTCTCCCAGAGATGAATTGAGATTCACATCTGAGCAGCAAACTGTGTCCTCGACACTGAACTTCCCATCCTGCCAGGCATGATCTGGGCTGTAAACCTGACATACCTACCAGGCTCCAAACACCTGACAACCAGCCTGCTCCTGTTCAGGGAGGGCCCCTCATCTCCTGTTTCCCCCAAACATATGGGGAGGGATTCGGTGCTGCCCTGATGGGCACAGCTGAGGCCTGGCCTGGACGGGCCTGCCCTGGGCCCTGTGTTACCTGAGGGTGCCTTCTGGCAAAGGGCCAGAGGCGTCGAGGGTGAGGGTTGAACCAATGTCTATATTCTCGAGAAAGACTCTCATTTTGGCCTCTTCTGCGACGAGGAGGTCGGCAGCATGTCGGGACACAGCAGGAGAACATGTTGTTCTCCGCAGTGTCGCCTACCAAATGAACTGGAAATGGGGCTGTGTGTACAATATGGGTGCCTAGTTACCAGAATTCTAAGTTCTTCTGGGGGTCTGTTAGCAAGGAAGTGAGGTCACATCTTGTAGGTTCCATCCTGTAAGCACCTCTTTTCCATAAGACTTACTCAAAGGCCCCTCTGGGTTTCTGGCCGCTCACCCTCCCCCGTCAAGTCCTTTACCTGTTTACCATTATGCAAAAGTGTGCCCCTTCAGCACCTTCGGAAGACCTGGATATAACCGGGGTCCCAGGTTTAAGGAGCCAGTGCTGGGTCAAACAGTCTTTATCTTAGCAGTTGTGAGACCCTAGAGAACTCCTTTGGTGTTTTGGGCTCTCCCCACCTTGCACAATGGGAGTTATGCTAGCATCATAACCCTTCCTAGGGAACTCATGAGGTGTGTTTGAGATAAATCTTAAAAAACTCATGGTGTTGTGGTCCCTGTAGATATTGTACATACTTTGAGATGGAAGAACTACAAAACGGGGTGAGAGGTAGCATGGAATACAACTCCAGTGGGCCTGGGTTCCATAGTATGATCTCAGGAAAAGGCACTTTTGCTCTGGGCCTCGTCTTTCATGCTGCAGTACTATACAAGGTTGGGATTAAATGAAATTCAGACATCCTCCTGCTCTGACATTGCACCTTCCAGTAGCTTCTCATTTTATTTAGACCCAGACCCTATGCCTCATCTCAGCCTAGGGTGGGCAGCATCCACAAAGACAGCACTGAGGGTTTAGTGACTCCCTTCTGAATGATGGAATAGGACACAGATGGTGGAATAGCACTCCTGGGCCAGTTCAGGCTATTTCAGCAAAGAACCGTAGCCTGGGGAGCTCATCAAGAAGAGAATTGTGTTTCTCCCAGTTCTGGAGGCTGGAAGTTGGAGATCAGGGTTCCAGCCTGGTCGGGTCTTAGTGTGGACACTTCTTCCCCATTCACTGAGCTTTTACAGTGCTGTCCTTTCCTTGGAGGGCGGCTCAACTTCAGGAGCATGGGTGGACCTCCGTTCAAAGCCCCGCTCCCACTTGTAGCTTTGTGATCGTGAGGAAGTCATAGAACATCCCTGTGCCTGTTTTCTCCTCTGAGAAATGGTGTTAGTGAGAATTGCTTCCCTTTCTAATCACACAGAATAAAGCATGGAAAGAAGTTAACTCGGTGCCATTGGGCAGAAAGTGAGAGCCCAGCAAACCAGAGAGATCAGCTTGCCCACAGCAGTGGTGAGGAATGGGGAGAGTGGGTGAGGCTGGGGCAGGAAGCAGGCCAGCCTTCCAGAGCCCAGGAACAGGTGAAGAGCAAGAGTGAGCTCCTCACCCTGAATTCTCAGGGGACACAGGCATGCAGGGGTTGTGGGGAGCACAATCATCAGGGCTGCCCTCGTTCCCCTGGTTCCCTCCGTATCCGACGTGGTCCCAGGGCCCCTTCTCCCTATGTTTCCTCTCTACCCTGCTTTCTTCCTGGCTGCCCTCCTTGGACTCATTTTTGGCCCTGGTCAGGTAGAGTCTTGAGGTAACTATAGGCCTGTTAATAACTCCTCTGAGGTTCAACCCACCATTTATTGAGCCCTCTGAGCTTAGTCATAAACCACCTCCTGCTGGGACCTGAGAGGGGGCTGGAGGGAGCTGAGAGTGCAGTGGCAGATTTCCCTGCGGTTGCTGCTACAGGGCCCACTGGCAGGTATCTGCTGAACTCGAGCTTTGTTTTGAGTCTCTGGGGTTCTGAGGTGTGATTTTTCCCTCTGAAGATCGACTGAGCCCCCAGTGGGTGTCTTAGCCTCAGAAATGGGTCCCCCTGGCTGGGAACTGTGCTCTACCCTCACTTTCCTAGAACACCTCACACCTCGCCCTGCCCATTCTGGCTTCCGAAGCCCACATAGAGGCTCTGTAGAAATTGCTAAATACAAAAGGGCTACAAATAAGTCATAGGAAATGTTTTTATATAAGGCGGTGGCTTTCAACCATTACTATACATTTACTTCAGCAAAGGCGAAATTTAAAAATGTTAATACTCTGAGTCACCCCACAGAGATTTGGATTTATTTGATGGGGCAGGAGACACAGGTATCTTTGGTTTGGTTTTGTTTTTTCTTTTTTGAAATGGGACCATGGAGTGTTTCTCAGGCTGTAGCGCAGTGGCACCATCTTGAGCACTGCAGCTTTGATCTGCCAGGCTGAAGGAATCCTCCCTTCTCAGCCTCTCACGTAGCTGGGACTATGGGCATGCACCACCATGCCATGCTACTTTTTGTGTATTTTGTAGAGGTGGGATCTCACTGTTCCACCCAGGCTGGTCTTGAAAGTCCTACCCTCAAGCTGTCGTCCTGCCTCAGCCTCCCACAATGCTGAATTTACAATTGTGAGCCACCGTGTCTGGCCCTGTTTCTTTTAAGAGTTCCCTTAGTGTTTCTAATGGGCATTCAAGGAAAAAAGATTTTGCTTGCAGAAGGCTCGCGGAACACTACTGAGGCTGCATCATCTTCACAGCCAACAGATTGTTCCCTGAAGTGTCTGCTTAGCAGTGCACAGGCTATTTATATCCTGGACTTTATGGAGCTGTTGGGTTTGGGGGCTGACTGGGGCATGAGTGTTGTCTCTGGGATCTGTCACAGCCTGGTCCTATGGGACACCCAGTCTAGGATCCTCCTTCCCAGACCACCATCCTGCCTCTCACTACTCCTATGGCAGGAGAACAAAGGTCATGACCCCATGATCAGAGACATCCAGAACAGGAATGAAGTTGAATGAGTCATGTGAGGAGGGGCGGGGCACAGCTGCTTGCTGGAAGGGTGTTGGGAAGTATTGGTCCATCAGCTGTCACATCCTCCTGTTGCTGTTGAATCCCAGCGATCCTCACTTGGAGTCTGGGTCTCAGAAGGGTGTGGCA
>NW_020258713.1:1746-14571 GCF_003255815.1 Theropithecus gelada | reverse complement strand
CCTGTTTGATAGTTTTCCTTCTAACAGTCAGGACCCTCAGCTGTAGGTCTGTTGGAGATTGCTTGAGGTCCACTCCAGACCCTGTTTGCCTGGGTATCAGCAGCAGAGGCTCAGTTGAAAATGCCGAAATCACCGGTCTTCTGTGTCGCTGGCGCTGGGAGTTGAAGACTGGAGCTGCTCCTATTCGGCCATCTTGCTCCGCCCCCCCTAGTTTTTCTTTATTGTGAAGGATATTCTGTTTAAGATAGTATGGATTTCAAAGAAATGACTTGTCCTAGAAAGAGCAAATTATGAAGAATTATAAAACATACCCTTAAGAAAAATTATGTTAAGAATGACGGCTGAACTATTGGAAGATGCTGGTCATGTAATGTGAGCAAAAGCATAACAATAGAGGGGTGAGATTACTTCAGATAACGAGCCAGGGAGGCTCACGGGACATGTCTCTATGGCTTCTGACCACTCTGAACCCAGTACTGTTTTCCATTAGGACTTACCAAAAAGTCCAAAGGAGCCAAGAATTCCAGGTTTCTAAAGACAACATATAGTCGCCTCCATGACTTACTTATTGGGCTTGGCTACTTAACTTCTTCTTTCATCTATTGGGGATTTAGTTTCCTCAGTTACAGCCTAATCTAAAAAGTGTTTGTGAGAAATACATCAGATAATGCTTGGTGAAGTATCTGGAATGTAGAGTAAGGCTTCAATAAAGAAGTTATTTTTAAAAGGCTAGGCTTTGTAAATGAAAATGACCAATGGTAAATTTTACTGAGTCCTTATCTGTAAAGGAGACCTGTTAATAGTGTCACTTCATATGTTGTTATTATCTGAACAAAATATCTATTAAACATTCAACAGTCTTGGGCTACAGAAAGCAATCCATGGATGTTATGTCTTATTCTTAATAGAACCTATCTTCTCCAACTTGCTTCTTGCAACTTTCTGGGGTTGTTGACATCAAAGCAGAGATTGAAAAGTGGTATCCCACATCATGCTGGATCCAGTCCTTGCTGTGTTTTGTTTTGCCTAACACTATGTAAGTAATGGATTTGAAAACATATGGGTGTAGCCGCTCACTTTCTAGGTTGTCACAGTCCCCACACTGTCTTTTGTTTTGTACCTGGCACAGTGGACATATCTGTTTGATAATTAAAACGACTTATTCTAAAATACTTGTCCATCATGTTTTCCTTTGTTCTTTCATTTCTCTCATTCCCATTTTTAAAATTCACTACTTATTTTCAAACTCTGTTTAATATATGAAGAATAAAAATAGTTTATGCATCTGCAGAAACTCTGACAATACATTTCGTTGGTTTACAATGGGAAAATGAATATTGGGTCAATATGCCATCACAGAAGTTTCTCTGAAGACAATTCAATTAATTACCTTTAGCTGGTTTTTCTTCAGTGTAACACAAATAAAAAGGAATAGTATAGACTTTCATTTCCTCATTTTTCCTTGCTTTATAAGATTTTTTTTCTTGAATTGTATATTGTTTTTCACAAAAGGTATTTTAGATTTTGTTTTTATACAGTAGCAAAAATATGCTTAATTCAAGAACTCAGAATAATATTAACATATAAAATGAATGCAAAATAATAGAAGTATTCTCAAGTCAAAACAGAGACTTTATGAAGACGCATTAGTTTTTAATTTACAGGAGGTCATACTTAGTGGTCCAGTATTTACACTAATTGGATCAGCAGACTCTGGTAATCAAGAACACCACTTGGTGGCAGAACTAATTTTTTTTAGTGCAAAAGAATGCCCATCATCCAAACAAAAAGAGAGGAAGTCAAACTATCTCTTCGCAGTTGGTATGATTCTATATCTGGAAAACATCATAGTTACTGCCCAAAGACTCTTAGTACTGATAAGCAACCTCAGTAAAGTTTCAGGATACAAAATCAATGTACAAAAATCAGTAGCATTTATATACACCAATAATGTCCAAGTTCAGAGCCAAATCAAAAATGCAAGCCTATTCACAATAGACACATACAACCTAGGAAAACAGCTAACCAGGGAGGTGAAAGACCTCTGCAATGAGAATTACAAAGCGTTGCTCAAAGAAGCTAGAGATAACACAAAAAAATGAAAAACATTCCATGCTCATGAATTGAAAAAGTCAATGTTGTTAAATATTGCAATAGGAAAATGATTATTGGGTCATTTATTAAAATGGCCATACTACCCAAAGCAACTTGCAGATTCAACACTATTGCTATCAAACAACCAATGTCTTTTTTCACAGAATTAGAAAAAACTATTCTAAAATTCATGAGAAAACAAAAAATGGCCTTAATAGGCAAAGAAAAGTTAAGTAAAAAGTACAAATTCTGAGTCATCGCACCACTCGACTTCAAACTATACTACCTGGCTACAGTAACCAAAACATCATGGTACTGATACAAAAACAGACACATAGACCAATGGAACAGGTAGAGAACCCAGAAATAAAGTTACACATCTATTGCCATCCGATCTTTGACAAAATTGACAATAACAAACAATGGAAATAGGACTTCCTATTCAGTAAATGATGCTGGGATAACTAGCCATTTGCAGAAGATTAAAACTGTATCTCTTCCTTTAACCATGTAAAAATAAACTCAAGATGGATTAAAAACATAAATGTAAAATTATAAAAGCCCTAAAAGAGAACCTAGGAAACAGCATTCTGAATACAGACCATGGCAAAGATTTCATGATGGAGATTCCGAAAGCAATTGCAACAAAAACAAAAATTGCTAAGTGTGACCTGATTATAGTAAAGAGCTTCTGCATAGCAAAAGAAAATATCAACAGAGTAAACAGACCACCTACAGAATGAGAGAAAATGTTTGCAAACTATACATTGGACAAATGTCTAATATCTAGAATCTATAAAGAACTTAAAAAATAAAAACAAACAACCCTATTAAAAATGGGTAAAGGGCATTGTATTAGTCAATTATCATGCTGCTAATAAAGAATACCTGAGACTGGGTAATTTGTAAAGGAAAGAGGTTTAGTTGACTCACAGTTCAGTCATGATGGGGAGGCCTCAGGAAACTTACAATCATGGCAGATGGGGAAGCAAACACCTCCTTCTTCACATGGTGGCAGGAGAGAGAAGTGCAAAGCTAAGGGGCTGAGGGAGCCCCTTTTAAAGCCATCAAATCTCATAAGAACTCACTATCACAAGAACAGCATGAAGGTAACCATCCCCACGATTCAGTTACCTCCCACCAGGTCCCTCTCATGACACATAGGGATTATGGGAACTACAGTTCAAGATGAGATTTGGGTAGGGGCACAAAGCCTAACCATATTAGAGATATACAGACACTTCTCAAAAGAAGATGCACACACAGCCATCAAGCATACAAAAAAATGCTCAACATCACTAATTATTAGGGAAATACAAATCAAGACCACAGTGAGATACCATCTTACACCCATCAGAATGGCTATTACTAAAAAGTCAAAAAACAACACAACAAATGTTGGCAAAGTTGTGAAGAAAAGGGAACATTTATATAATACTGATGAGAATGTAAAGTAGTTCAGCCACTCTGGAAAGCAGTTAGGAGATTTCTCAAAGATCTTAGAACTACCATTAGAGCCAGCAATCCTATTACTGAGTATATACCCAAAGGAATATAAAGTATTGTACCATAAAGACACATCCAGGTGTATATTCATTCAGCACTATTCACGGTAACAATGACATGTAGTTAACCTAAGTGTCCATCAACCATGGACTGGATAAAGAAAATGTGGTACACATATACCATACAGCCATAAAAAGAATGAAATCATGTCCATTGCAGCAACATGGATGCAGCTGGAGTCCATTATCCTAAGTGAATTAACACAAGAATAGAAAAAAAATACTGCATGTTCTCACTTATAAGTGGGAACTGTACACTGAACACACATGGACACAAAGAGGGGAACAGTAGACACGGGGGCTTACTCGAGGGTGGTGGGTGGGAGGAGGGTGTGGATTGAAAAGCTACCTATTGGGTACTGTACTCATTAGCTGGGTGACAACAATTTGCAGGGCAAACCCCAGTGGCATGCAATTTACTCAGGTAACAGATCTGCACAAGTGCTCCCTGAACCTAAAATAAAAGTCGGAAGACAAAAACAACCATCAATCAAACAAACCACCAAAGAAAAACACTCAGCCAATTCAGATATTTATGAGAACTAATGTATATTTGTTGTTTTGGATATTTTGTTGTGTGGCAAAGACTAACACATACAGATTAGTTTTCTTTCTCCTTAGCACAATGACCTGCCCAAATACCCTCAATAAGTAACTACAGAATAAACAAGTGAACAAAACATTTCAAGTGTGAAAAAAAAGAATGCCCATGAGATCTGTCATCTGAAACAAAGTATTTCTCAGAATATATTTAATACATAAATGTAGTGGGGTAAGTTTAATGGAAGGAAATTTTAATCAAATAAAAGATATTAGTTGCAATAATTTATTTTATACTTCATATTATGTTTGGTTTTTTTGGTGGAGGTGGTTGCTATATTTTTGCTTGATAATAGAGATGTATGGTTGTTTGGGGGAATCCAGGAATATAAAAAGTAGTACAGGCCTACGTGCCTGCATCTAAAGTGTTTGTGGGACCTCAAAATATAGGTAGGTATGTTTTCACTTTAGTACTACTGATTAATCCACTCTCCGGCCAGCTCATCTGCCATATGTTAGTACATGGATACTAATAGTTCCTCATTTTTTCCTACTGATTCCATATGGTTTTAGTTTGTTTATATATTAAAACTTTTTAGTTTTCCAAGTGTTTTTGGACACGTATGCTTCAAAGTTTTTACAATTTTGTGATGAAAAGATTACTTAGTCAAATACATTTGGGATAATGTACGTAAGAGATCTAAGAGATGCACAAAGCCCATGAAATTATTTAAGAGGCTGATGATTTCTATATTGAAAAACCTGTTTGATTTTCTTTAACTCAATTTCTCTCATTAAAAAAAATACAGACTTACTGCTGAATTTTAACTTTTTGAAGTTAAATTATTAACTCCAGTTTAACTAGGTCAATGGATGCTGCTATAAGCAACATTATATCATTTTATTATTTTACTGCCTTCTTTTTCTTGTAACTTTGGCCTAGCATAATAATATTAGCTTTGTCTCTAGCCTGTCCTTTCTATGGATTTTACAGTCTTAGTACCTACTGCTATCTAATTTCATTCTCTTGTTTGCTTGTTTACAGTTAGCTTTTTCTTAGTACAAATTCCCAGGAAAATTGTTTCAGGATCCAACGATGACGGAGGAGTGCGTGGTAGAACAGTGCTCTCACTGAGAAAGACTTGGAACAACTGAGTCTTGAGGGGATAAAATCCGGATAAAGTAGATTCTGAGCAGAGAGATGAGAGGATATTCTGCAACCTTAAACCCTCCTTTTTCCCCGCTCAGGGCATTTTTGATTCTCAGAATGGAGTAAGAGCTGACATCATTCAGATACAAAGAAACTGGTAGAACTTTTAATAATTTCATGGGACTGGAGAGTAAAATAATAATAAAAACAACAATAATAATGAATTCAGGAGGCAGAATTCCCTGTAATAAAAAGCCAAGGACTGGACTCAACATTCTTCTGAACGAATAAAAAGCTAGCAGTCTCATAGTGGCAAGAACCCAAGAATGCTAGTGTTCATGAGAGAAGCCCTGCAGACCCCGCTTCTCACCCTTTCAATTAAAAAGTCCTGAAAGGAGCTACCCTGGGAACTGCAACAAAGCAGAGGTTGGTGGACCATACCCAAACTGCATTGCCATCTCAGGTCAGTTCAGTCCCTAGCTGGAGGAAGGTGATCAGTGTTTCTTCTATCTGCCTGCAGAAGTAAAGGATGAACCTTCTCTGGAAGTAGATAACAGTCTCAGAACCTCTACATTTTTTATACACAACATCCAAAGAGAAACAAAGAAACAGAAAGTGGAAACAAACACAGATGATCTAGATACTGAAATCACGCCGGGCTTTAAAATGAAAGTAATTAATATATTCAAGACGATAAGAAAAATATTAGAAATGAGAGCAAGAATCGATGAAAAGATGCCAAATGTAATTAGTGAATTAAAATCCCTTAAAATAGTTTTTGAAAAAGAAAATCTGATTGTCTCATGCTCTCATGCCATGAACAATGGTGGCAAGCCAATGGTGTCAGAAGCTCATACACTCCAATTTCCCTGAACTGGGACAGGAAACTCATATCATGTAATAATTTGTCTGTATAAGCCTGTTGCTTTAACAAAAGCTTTGGGCTGTGGGTAGTAGTGCAACATGATATATCTACTGCATATTTCATGAAGCATTAAAGTATTACATGTCACACATATGATGCACAGATAAGGATATTCACTGTAGTACTATTTAAATATTTATTCATAAGGATTATTTATAACATGTTTACGTATTAGCCATTAAAAGTAAAACCAGTACAAAAATAAAATGTTGTCAGTTCCAAATCCTTCAAATAATTAAAATATTTTAAAAACAGACACTTATAATAAAGCTTGAAACTGGTCACAGTGATGGTCATATTTATAACACGGAAACTGGCAAATGAAAATGGAGCCTTCCTTCCCCCGCCCGCCCAGAAAGCTGGTTTTAAAACATTTACCATCCAAGACCAAAGACCTAGATCCTTTGGTGATAGCTTACAGGTTTTATATATGGTTTCCACTCATATCTAATCTAAATAATAATCTGGTACTTTCAATAGATTTGAGGTGAAAATACTTACATTAAAAATGCAAATCTAAATAATTCGTTAGGCTAATTGAAGCATACCCACCTTGGGTTGACATTATGATACAAACTTCGGGTATATTTTTTATATTTGTCTTTCAGATATTTCTGATCTTCTGGGAAGTTTACTGTAACTCTTCCTGTAAATGTTTACTCTTGATTTAGGCTGTTCTTTATATACCCTAATTCTACTGATTTAAAGTGTCCTTTATTTTAATTTATTTAATATTCTTTTAATGTCTAATGAGAACTACTGCTAAAAGTCAATATTGTTAATGGGAAAATCTAACAGAATGTAATTGGAGGGTTTCATTAAGTTAACATTTTGGACTTCTAATGGCATCCTTATTAACTAACACTTCCCTGAAATTAAAACAAAAAACCCCAAACAGACTCCTTTTACCATTTTATTAACTCTAAATTAATTTTTCATACACGTGTTCATCCTACATATGTGGCATTCATGTTAGGCTCTCTGCTACCTTGTTCTATTTTCAGGTTATACTAAACCAGTTTTCTTCCAGAAAAGATCAGAAAGATCAGAAATTTCAAGGAGATGTATGAAATAAAGCCAGGTTGATGTTACCAGTAACGTATCTCATAGTGATAGAAATATTTCCTGGTGATTCATAATGCCCAGAGGAAGTTGATAGAATGTAGCTCTGGAATTATTTTTGTTCTTAGGTTTTACTAAATTTTCTTCCTGATTCAATAATATTCTCTCTGCACATTACTTAAAAATATATATTTACATATAACTATATATGTATATATCTCTATAGATATAAGTATATACATATTATAAAAAAGGAATATTTCCTCTTGAATTTTAGTACATAATGCTACTGTACATCACCTTCTATTTTTTATATTTTAGCCATATAGTTCTTGTTTCATTTGCTTGAGCCAGCAGTAATATTTTTCAGGTTTTAAACCTCAAGTTATATTTTTTCTTTATTGTAATTGATGCACAATCTCAATTTTTAATATTATTTCATAGGACGCATTATTAATAAAGTACATGATCAGTTTTTGGACTTAAAATACATTTCTCATCATATATATCATGGTTTCTCCATGTGGTGTATGTTCTCATCAAATTGAACAGTGGATTATATTAAACGTATTCTATAGAGGATGGGTAAATAGAAGGATATGAAAGGTCTCTGATAGACTAGATGCACATAGCATTCTGATGCAGAAGAATTTGCTAGTGGTCTTCTGAAATATAGCTACAGCTTATCTTTTCAACTTAATTTTCTGATATTCTCCCATATGACCTCTCTGTTCTATTTTCTCCAGCAACAAGTTCATACTTTGTCTGAGAGTACTGGTAGTCTATAAGAATACCATGACAATTCATCACTTTGGCATAAATATTCTCTCATAGTCTGTTTCAAAAACTGACTTCGTTTGCATCTATTTTCTTGTCTTATATCTGGAATCTCTATGAATAACCTTAATGTATGCATAAATTATCTATAGGCTGTTTGGAGATTATTTCTAGGTCACTTTCCCCTTTTTTGTTTACCGATCAATACGACTTGCTGACATCCACAGAGAAAATAAAACTTTGCATTGAATACTTACTCTTTAATGCATCAGGTAAACCTTTTTTAATCCACAGATGCGAACTACAGAAGAAACTATCACTATGTTTCTCAGACATAGGAATGGGAGTTTCTATGTGCTTTTTTGCATTGAGTTACTGCAACCAGATTAAAGCAGCAGAATAATCAGGATCATTGGCAGATTTGTGTTCCAAGTCTTGGTCTAGTAGTTTTAGTTGTCACTCATTCCAAGGTTGTTCTTATGGGGGTAAACGCAACTGACAGACACCTGTTGCTGAGATCCAGTGAACAATCAGATAATAACCATTAACTATGCATAGTGGAGGGTATGAAGAGAAGGAATATTGCCTGTATCTCACTTTCTTACTTAAGCTTGGTTTTTGGGCCCTCCTGGTTGGATATCCTCAACTTGTTCAATTTCTGAAAAGCGTATGCCATTCATTTCACCTCACATTGTTTTTTTTTTTTTTTTTTTTGCACCACTTTAATCCTTTATTCATTTTTTTCTTAGACTATGTTATATTCACATGAAGCCTACTTTGTTTTCCACTTATCATCAGAAAAATATTTTTTAAAAGTAACAGTTCAAGGGGCGCGCCCAAGATGGCCGAATAGGAACAGCTCCTGCCTCCAGCTCCCAGCATGAGTGACACAGAAGACGGGTGATTTCTGCATTTTCAACTAAGGTGCAGACCGACACCTCACCCCTCACACGGCGGGGTACACTCCTGAGACAAAGTTTCCAGATCAAGAATCAGACAGCAACATTCACTGTTCAGCAATATTCTATCTTCTGCAGCCTCTGCTGCTGATACCCAGGCAAACAGGGTCTGGAGTGGACCTCAGGCAAACTCCAACAGAACTACAGCTGAGGGTCCTGACTGTTAGAAGGAAAACTAACAAACAGAAAGGACACCCACACCAAAACCCCATCAGTATGTCACCATCATCAAAGACCAAAGGCAGATAAAACCACAAAGATGGGGAAAAAGCAGTGCAGAAAAGCTGGAAATTCAAAAAATCAGAGCACATCTCCCCCTCCAAAGGAACGCAGCTCATCACCAGCAATGGAACAAAGCTGGATGGAGAATGACTTTGATGAGTCGAGAGAAGAAGGCTTCAGTCGATCAGACTTCTCAGAGCTAAAGGAGGAACTACGTAACCAGCGCAAAGAAACTAAAAACCTTGAAAAAAGATTTGACGAATGGCTAACTAGAATAACCAATGTAGAGAAGTCCTTAAAAGAACTGATAGAGATGAAAACCAAACACAAGAACTATGTGACAAATGCACAAGCTTCAGTAACCGACTCGATCAACTGGAAGAAAGAGTATCAGCGATTGAAGATCAAATGAATGGAATGAAGCGAGAAGAGAAGTGTAGAGAAAAAAGAACAAAAAGAAATGAACAAGCCTCCAAGAAATATGGGATTATGTGAAAAGACCAAATCTACATCTCACTGGTGTGCCTGAAAGTGACGGGGAAAATGGAACCAAGTTGGAAAACACTCTTCAGTATATCATCCAGGAGAACTTCCCCAACCTAGCAAGGCAGGCCAACATTCAAATTCAGGAAATACAGAGAATGCCACAAAGATACTCCTCGAGAAGAGCAACTCCAAGACTCATAATTGTCAGATTCACCAAAGTTGAAATGAAGGAAAAAATGTTAAGGGCAGCCAGAGAGAAAGGTCAGGTTACACAAAGGGAAGCCCATCAGACTAACAGCAGGTCTCTCAGCAGAAACTCTCCAAGCCAGAAGAGAGTGGGGGCCAATATTCAACATTCTTAAAGAAAAGAATTTTAAACCCAGAATTTCATATCCAGCCAAACTAAGTTTCATAAGTGAAAGAGAAATAAAATCCTTTACAGACAAGCAAATGTTTAGAGATTTTGTCACCACCAGGCCTGCCCTACAAGAGATCCTGAAGGAAGCACTAAACATGAAAAGGAAAAACAGGTACCAGCCATTGCAAAAACATGTCAAAATGTAAAGTCCATCGATGATAGGAAGAAACTGCATCAACTAACGAGCAAAATAACCAGCTAATATCATCATGACAGGATCAAGTTCACACACAACAATATTAACCTTAAATGTAAATGGACTAAATGGTCAAATTGAATGACACAGACTGGCAAATTGGATAAAGAGTCAAGACCCATCAGTTTCCTGTATTCAGGAGACATATCTCACTTGCAGAGACAAACATAGGCTCAAAATAAAGGGATAGAGGAAGATCTACCAAGCAAATGGAAAACAAAACAAAGCAGGGGTTGCAATCCTAGTCACTGATAAAACAGACTTTAAACCATCAAAGATCAAAAGAGACAAGGCCATTACAGAATGATAAAGGGATCAATTCATCAGGAAGAGCTAACTATCCTAAATATATATGCACCCCATACAGGAGCACCAAGATTCATAAAGCAAGTCCTTAGAGACTTACAAAGAGACTTAGACTCCCATACAATAATAATGGGAGACTTTAACACCCCACCGTCAACATTAGAGAGATCAACAAGACAGAAAGTTAACAAGGATATCCAGGAATTGAACTCAACTCTGCACCAAGCGGACCTAATAGACATGTACAGAACTCTCCACCCCAAATCAACAGAATATACATTCTTCTTAGCACCACATCACACTTATTCCAAAACTGACCACATAGTTGGAAGTAAAGCCCTCCTCAGCAAATGTACAAGAACAGAAATTATAACAAACTGTCTCTCAGACCACAGTGCAATCAAACTAGAACTCAGGACTAAGAAACTCAATCAAAACCGCTCAACTACATGGAAACTGAACAACCTGCTCCTGAATGACAACTGGGTACATAACAAAATGAAGGCAGAAATAAAGATGTTCTTTGAAACCAATGAGAACAAAGATACAACATACCAGAATTTCTGGGACACATTTAAAGCAGTGTGGAGAGGGAAATTTATAGCACTAAGTGGCCACAAGAGAAAGCAGGAAAGATCTAAAATTGACACCCTAACATCACAATTAAAAGAACTAGTGAAGCAAGAGCAAACACATTCAAAAGCTAGCAGAAGGCAAGAAATAACTAAGATCAGAGCAGAACTGAAGGAGATAGAGACACAAAAAACCCTCCAAAAAATCAATGAATCCAGGAGCTGGTTTTTTGAAAAGATCAACAAAATTGATAGACCACTAGCAAGAGTAATAAAGAAGAAAAGAGAGAAGACTCAAATAGATGCAAAAAAAAAAAAAAAATGATAAAGGGGATATCACCACCGACCCCACAGAAATACAAACTACCATCAGAGAATACTATAAACACCTCTAAGCAAATAAACTAGAAAACCTAGAAGAAATGGACAATTTCCTGGACACTTACACTCTGCTAAGACTAAACCAAGAAGAAGTTGAATCCCTGAATAGACCAATAGCAGGCTCTGAAATTGAGGCAATAATTAATAGCTTACCAACCAAAAAAAGTCCAGGACCAGATGGATTCACAGCCGAATTCTACCAGAGATACAAGGAGGAGTTGGTACCATTTCTTCTGAAACTATTCCAATTAAAGAAAAAGAGGGAATGCTCCCTAACTCATTTTACAAGGCCTACATCATCCTGATACCAAAGCCTGACAGAGACACAACAAAAAAAGAGAATTTTAGACCAATATCCCTGATGAACATCGATGCAAAACTCCTCAATAAAATACTGGCAATCCTAATCCAGCAGCACATCAAAAAGCTTATCCACCATGATCAAGTGTGCTTCATCCTTGGGATGCAAGGCTGGTTCAACTTACGCAAATCAATAAACATAATCCAGCATATAAACAGAACCAAAGACAAAAACCACATGATTATCTCAACAGATGAAGAAAAGGCCTTCAACAAAATTCAACAGCCCTTCATGCTAAAAACTCTCAATAAATTTGGTATTGACAGAACATATCTCAAAATAATAAGAGCTATTTATGACAGACCCACAGCCAATATCATACTGAATGGGCAAAAACTGGAAAAGTTCCCTTTGAAAACTGGCACAAGACAGGGATGCCCTCTCTCACCACTCCTATTCAACATAGTGTTGGAAGTTCTGGCTAGGGCAATCAGGCAAGAGAAAGAAATCAAGGGTATTCAGTTAGGAAAAGAAGAAGTCAAATTGTCCCTCTTTGCAGATGACATGATTGTGTATTTAGAAAACCCCATTGTCAGGCCAGGCGCGGTGGCTCAAGCCTGTAATCCCAGCACTTTTGGAGGCCGAGGCGGGTGGATCACGAGGTCAGGAGATCGAGACCATCCTGGCTAACATGGTGAAACCCCGTCTCTACTAAAAATACAAAAAACTAGCCGGGCGTGGTGGCGGGCGCCTGTAGTCCCAGCTACTCGGAGGCTGAGGCAGGAGAATGGCGTGAACCTGAGAGGCGGAGCTTGCAGTGAGCCGAGATCGCGCCACTGCACTCCAGCCTGGGTGACACAGCGCGAGACTC
>NW_020258713.1:0-1646 GCF_003255815.1 Theropithecus gelada | reverse complement strand
GCAGGCCGGGCGCGGTGGCTCAAGCCTGTAATCCCAGCACTTTGGGAGGCCGAGACGGGCGGATCACGAGGTCAGGAGATCGAGACCATCCTGGCTAACACGGTGAAACCCCGTCTCTACTAAAAAATACAAAAACTAGCCGGGCGAAGTGGCGGGCGCCTGTAGTCCCAGCTACTCGGGAGGCTGAGGCAGGAGAATGGCGTGAACCCGGGAGGCGGAGCTTGCAGTGAGCTGAGATCCGGCCACCGCACTCCAGCCTGGGCGACAGAGCCAGACTCAGTCTCAAAAAAAAAAAAAAAAAAAAAAAAAGAAAACCCCATTGTCACAGCCCAAAATCTCCTTAAGCTGATAAGAAACTTCAGCAAAGTCTCAGGATACAAAATCAAAGCGCAAAAATCACAAGCATTCTTATACACCAGTAACACACAAACACAGAGCCAAATCATGAATGAACTCCCATTCACAATTGCTTCAAAAAGAATCAAACACCTAGGAATCCAACTTTCTTTTTTTTTTTTTTTTTTGAGACTGAGTCTGGCTCTGTTGCCCAGGCTGGAGTGCAGTGGCCGGATCTCAGCTCACTGCAAGCTCCGCCTCCCGGGTTCACGCCATTCTCCTGCCTCAGCCTCCCGAGTAGCTGGGACCACAGGCGCCCGCCACTTCGCCCGGCTAGTTTTTTGTATTTTTTAGTAGAGACGGGGTTTCACCGTGTTAGCCAGGATGGTCTCGATCTCCTGACCTCGTGATCCGCCCGTCTCGGCCTCCCAAAGTGCTGGGATTACAGGCTTGAGCCACCGCGCCCGGCGGAATCCAACTTTCAAGGGATGTTAAGGACCCCTTCAAGGAGAACTACAAACCACTGCTCAGTGAAATAAAAGAGGACACAAACAAATGGAAAAACATACCATGCTCATGGATAGGAAGAATCAATATTGTGAAAATGGCCATACTGCCCAAGGTAATTTATAGATTCAATGCCATCCCCATTAAGCTACCAATGAGTTTCTTCACGGAATTGGAAAAAACTGCTTTAAAGTTCATATGGAACCAAAAAAGAGCCCGCATCTCCAAGACAATCCTAAGTCAAAAGAACAAAGCTGGAGGCATCACGCTACCTGACTTCAAACTACACTACAAGGCTACAGTAACCAAAACAGCATGGTACTGGTACCAAAACAGAGATATAGAATGGAACAGAGCAGAGCCCTCAGAAATAATAACACACAATCTACAGCCATCTGATCTTTGACAAACCTGAGAAAAACAAGAAATGGGGAAATTAGGATTCCCTATTTAATAAATGGTGCTGGGAAAATTGGCTAGCCATAAGTAGAAAGCTGAAACTGGATCCTTTCCTTACTCCTTATATGAAAATTAATTCAAGATGGATTAGAGACTTAAATGTTAGACCTAATACCATAAAAACCCTAGAAGAAAACCTAGGTAATACCATTCAGGACATAGGCATGGGCAAGGACTTCATGTCTAAAACACCAAAAGCAATGGCAACAAAAGCCAAAATTGACAAATGGGATCTAATTAAACTAAAGAGCTTCTGCACAGCAAAAGAAACTACCATCAGAGTGAACAGGCAACCTACAGAATGGGAGAAAATTTTTGCAATCTACTCATCTGACAAAGGGCTA
>NW_020258712.1:0-5907 GCF_003255815.1 Theropithecus gelada | reverse complement strand
GGATAAAATTGTACAACCACTTTGAAAAATACTTTGGCAATTTATTAACTTAAAACGAACAGTTCACATATGACCCAGCAATTCCACTCCCTAGGCACTTATTCAAGTGAAAACACATGCCACATGCACATACAAAAAAAGACCAGTAAATAAACGTTCAGGCCGGGCACGGTGGCTCGTGCCCGTAATCCCAGCACTTTGGGAGGCCGAGGCGGGCAGATCATGAGGTCAGGAATTCGAGACCAGCCTGGCCAATATAGTAAAATCCCGTCTCTACAAAAAATACAAAAATTAGCTGGGCATGGTGGCACACGCCTGTAGTCGCAGCTACTCAGGAGGTTGAAGCTGAAGAATCGATTGAACCCGGGAGACGGAGGTTGCAGTGAGCTAAGATTGCACCACTGCACTCCAGCCTGGGCAACAAACCAAGACTCCATCAATCAATCAATCAATCAATCAATACTCATAGGAACTTACATAGTACTCAAAAACTAGAAACGCTGCAAATGTTCATTAACAGGAGAATGGACAAACAGTGGTATATGCATGCAACTGAATATTAGACAGCATTTTTAAATAAAAGAACTACTGATACATATAACAACATGGATGAATCTCCAAAACAACATGTTGTATAAAAGTTGCCAAAAGCTAAATAGTAGATACTGTATGGCTCCCTTTGTGTGAAGTTCAAGCACCACTTATAGGACAGTTCAAAATTAATTTATAGGGGCAGAAATCAGAATGATGGTTGCATCTGGGGAAGTGAAGCAGAAGACTTACTGGAAAAAGCCATGAGGAAACTTTCTAGGTGATAAAAATGTTTAATTTGATCTCATGATTACAGGAATATAAATATGTACATGAGTATACATATCTGTCAAAATCCAAGTGCGTACTTCAGATTTAAAGATATACTAGCATTGAAATTAAAAATAATAGGGAAAAATTAGATATATACTACCTTCCATTTAAATTAGAAGTTAACATTGTTCCTCAAAAATTAAACAGAATTGGGCTAGGCGCGGTGGCTCACACCTGTAATCCCAGCACTTTGGGAGGCCGAGGCGAGTGGATCATGAGGTCAGGAGTTCGAGGCCAGTCTGACCAACACAGTGAGACCCCGTCTCTACTAAAAATACAAAAAATTAGCCAGGTGTGGTGGTGAGCGCCTGTAATACCAGCTACTCGGGAAGCTGAGGGAAGACAATCACTTGAACCCGGGAGGCAGAGGTTGCAGTGAGAAAAAAAAAAAATGCTTAGCTCATCAATTTAATCAGTGGAGTGGTAGAGCAAAAGCCAGATTACAATAGACAAATAGACTCAGAGGTGAGGATACCAAGACAAGTAAGATAAACTATTCTTTCAGAAAGCTAATCAATGAAAGTCATTCACTATCACAGTAGAAATAGTGAGATTCGGTAACTACTTATCAAAGACTCTGTGACAGTGGTTTCATGTAGACTTCAGGGTGAATTAGATAACAACTAAATTACCTTGTAACTCTACAATTCTGTATACACAAGGACCAAAATTAGCAAAAGGAAAAGATTAATGAACTCAAGAGCATGTATAGCATCTACAAAATCACTTATGAGAACCAAATATATACACAGTAATTAGTCTGTAGAATACATTATTATATATAGTACAGGAAATGACATATTTCTAGAACATCTACAAAGTTCCTACTTTCTACAACCTTTAAATTCGTTAGGAATTACTGACATATAAAGACTCTAAGGAAAACAACCCAAATGCCCATCAACAGACAGATAAACAAAATGGGATATATACATACACTAGAATATTTTTCAGCCTTAAAAAGGAATGAAATTCTGATACATGCTACAACATGAATGAACCTTGAAAATGCTGAGTCAAATAAGCCAGACAGAAAAGGGCAAATATGGTATGATTCATCTTATATGAAAAACCTAGAATAGTCAAATTCATAGATACAGAAAATAGAATGGAGATTACCAGGATCTGGGGAGGCAAGAGGATGTGGAGATGTATTGCTTACTGGGTACAGTGCTTCTCTTTGGAATGATGAAACACTTCTAGAAATGGACAGTGGTGACGGTTGCACAACTTTGTAAATGTACTTAATGCCACTGACTTACACACTTAAAAACGGTAAATTTTATGTATATTTTACCATAATAAATTATTCTATTAAAAATTACTCTAAAACCAGATATCAAACTGAGATCAAGCTTCTCACATAGTGAGTATATCGGCTCAGGTTGTTGACAAAACTCATCCTCAGCTATGGCCACCCCAAAATGGGTAGAGTTTTCAATGAAGACTCCTTTAAGGAAGGAAATAGACTTAAGCAGTAAATCAGTTCACTCACCTCAGTGACGGCTAAGATCTTCAACTGAAAGCCAGAAGTCACCTAAGGTCACATCATGGGGCAAAAGGAAGAGGACTTCAGTAGCCTCATGTAGGATATTATTTTCTCAGAACCATCAAGTCGTTCTGATCAACAATTTCATTGCCTGTTCTTGAAAAAGTCCTGATATATTTGGACAAAAATACCAAATAGAAATCTGTTTACCCCTTCCACAGTTGGCAGTCATCACCCTCAAAACTAAAGAGTCAAACTAGGATATGGACCTCTCAAGCTGAGGAGGAAAGGGGGAGGGGGAGGGACAACATCCATTCTCAGTCAAAATGCCTCCAGTTGCTACTTGTTCAAATCAAGTCTCTCAGCTTGCTAACCCAACTGCTGTGTGAATTCTTTACACACTTACCAACTTCCTGCCTTCTATTTCCAAGTATTATACTACTCAACCAGAGCAGTGGTTCTCAAGTGGAAACAATTTTGCCCCAGAAGGAATAACTGGCAACATCTGGAGACACTTTTGGTTGTCACAATTAACTGCTACTGTCATCTACTAGGTAGAAGCCAGGGATGTTGTTAACCATCCTACAATATACAGGACAACTCTCCCAACAAAGATTGATCTTGCTCAAAATATCATTCATGCCAAAGCTGAAAAAACCTGAACTAGAGGTTTAAAAAAAGTCTAAGGATTTCACAGTAAAATGTGACAGCTTTTTATTCAAAGTACTACTTTGATTTTTAATTTGTTAATTAAAGTCCATTAATCCTTAAGGATGACATTTCTCCTGTTTTTGTAATACTTCCCTATATTGTGCTGGATGCAGTGGCTTATGCCTGTAATCCCAGTACTTTGGGGGGCCAAAGCAGGTGGATCACTTGAGGTCAGGAGTTCAAGACCAGCCTGGCCAACATGGTGAAACCCCATCTATACTAAAAATTAAAAAATGAGCCAGACATGGTGGTGCACGCTTGGAATCCCAGCTACTTGGGAGGCTGAGACAGTAGAATCGCTTGAACCCAGGAGGTAGAGGTTGCAGTGAGCCGAGGTCGCACCACGGCACTCCAGCCTGGGCGACACAGCAAGTCTCCGTCTCAAAAACAAACAAACAAACATTGTATGAGGTTTAAAAAGCCACTGAAAAGTTTACATAACCCAGGTGCAATAGCTCATGCCTGTAATTCCAGTACCTCAGGAGGCGGAAGATGCACTATCACTTGAAGCCAGGAGTTCAAAACCAGCCTGGGCAACAGAGCCAGGCCCCCGTGTTTCTAGAAAAAATTTTAAAAATTAGCCAGGCATGGTGGCATGCACCTATAGACCCAGGTACCAGGGAAGACCGCTTGAACCCAGGAGTTTGAGGCTGCAGTGAGCTATAATCACACCACTGTACTCTAGCTTGGGTGACAGAGCAAGACCCTCTCTCTCAAAATAATAATGTATGAGTCCATTTATTTGGCATTCTGAGAAAGGCAAAACTAGGAAGAAAGAAACAGATTAATGGCTCCCAGCAATTGGGAATGGAAGAAGTGGTTTACTACAAAGTAAAGGTGAATTTTGGGGGAGTAATTAAACTTTTATAACTTGATTATGGTGCCAGTAGTGATTACACGGCTGGTTTCATTTGTCAAAACTCAGAATTTGTACTAAAAAAAGGGAATTTTACTCTACGAAAATTATACGTTGATACCATTCAAAGACTGGCCACAACAAAACTAAAATAGCTACATAAATAACTAAAACTAAAATATTATCAAAGTAGACTTCAAACAAGGAATATTATCAGAAATTGAAGAGGAATATTACATAATGACAAATGCGTCAATTTACCAAGAAATCAGACAATCCTAAATGTATATGCATTCAACAACAGATCTTCAAAATACACAAATCAAAAATTGATAGAACTGAAAGTAGAAACAAATCCACAAGTACATTTGCACACTTCAACACTCTTCTATCACCCTTCCAATCAGTAACTACATCAGTAGGAATATGAATATCTGTAAGCGTATACAGAACACTATCAACCACCTTGACCTAATGACATTTACAGAATGCTACCTCCAACAAGAGCAGAATACATATTCTTTCCAAGTGCACGTGGAACATTCACCAACAAAGGCCACGCTGTGGGCCATAAAACAAATCATATAAAGAATGTTCTCTATCCACAATAAAATTAAACTAGAAACCAATAAAGCAAAAAGATATCTGGAACTTCACAGAGTGGTTTCTCCATGAGCAGAAAATTACTACACACTTACTTAATAATCAAACCCCATTTAAATAATTTCCAAGTCAAACCAACCTCCTAATATCTAATAACTCTATTAAATAAAAGCTAGATGTGACAGAACATTTAGACTACTACTTCTTTTCCCAACACTCATTTTGAAATCATAGAGAATAGAAAAGAGAATCAACAAGAGAAACCTGGCCGGGCACGGTGGCTCACGCCTGTAATCCCAACACTTTGGGAGTCGAGGTGGGTGGATCACCTGAGGTCAGGAGTTCAAGACCAGCCTGGCAAACACGGTGAAACCTCATCTCTACTAAAACACAAAAGTTAGCCAGGTGTGGTGGCGTGTGCCTGTAATCCCAGCTACTCGAGAGGCTGAGGCAGGAGAACTGCTTGAGCCCCAGAGGCAAAGGTTGTAGTGAGTCGAGACTGTGCCACTGCACTCCAGCCTGGGCAACAGTAAGACTCTGTCTCCAAAAAAAGAGAGAGAGAGAGAGAGAGAGAGAGAGAAACCTGTGCAAATATACACATACAATGAAATTGCATACAGACCTTTTTTCTGCTGGGGGTTTTGAGACTCAGTAGATGCAGAAAATTGAGTTCTCTGAAATGAAATAAGTAGTCTATATTGAAGGACCACAATATAAAGTTGCTAACTTAAAGAAGCATCCAAATAACAATAATCAGTAGCTCACCAATTATGCAATTTAATCCATTAAATCCGTATTCTGATACAAAGAGTTATTTTGAATATGGTTTAAAAAACAAATGTCAAGTCATACTTTTGGTATCCAAACAATTAACAATGTATTATGCATATTTATATTTACAATGTGCATTTTTAATGTATAATTATAGTATATAGTAAAATGTACATAAGAAATATACTAAGTTCTTAAACACCTCATATTGGTATTATACTTGATGCCATACTTCTCAGCAGCCAAACCAAAAAAGTGATCACTGTTTGATAAAAGGAAGCTTATGAGGTCATCTACACAGAAACTGTCTAGCACTCAATTCTAAAACGGAGATAGTTATTTTACACTATAACCTCGTAGAAAACCATCAAATTAATTTTTCTTTTATCATCTTCCTATGACATACCACAATATAAGCAAAAATAATGGCTGAAATTTTTCCAGATGTAATGAGAAACACCAATCCTTAGTTTCTGGATACTCAACAAATCCTGACCAGGTTAAATGAAAATAAATACATACTTAGATACAGCATAATGAACAGCACCAGAGACAAGAAGCAGCTCTTAAAAGCAGCCAAACAATAAAATATATCACCAGATTACCAACAAAG
>NW_020258711.1:0-5907 GCF_003255815.1 Theropithecus gelada | reverse complement strand
GTGGGCATTTAGTGCTATAAATTTCCCTCTACACACTGCTTTAAATGAGGACACATGCTTTTTAAAATGACATTAATGTCACCACTTCCAGATGCTATTCCTATGAAACCACATAAATTCCCAAATCAGGTGGTTTTAGGCAAAAAAAGCTACTCTTTCATATGCAGTAAAAATGACCAATGTCTAATCATTTTTAATCTTCTAAAAAAAAAGAGTGATGGCTTGTCTAACATACTTCTAAGATTTTCAAACAAAAATATTCAGGACAGCACAGTGTTAGCAGAGAGATGAGCAAGCAGACCAAAGGAAAAAAAAGTCTTAATGACCCAGCATCTATATGGAAAGTTGAGGGATGATAGAGTAGGCACTATAGAATAGAAAAAGAAATTACATGCACTTTAAAATATGTGGCAAACCAGGCTGGCATCTACTTGGGAAAATGCGTTGCATTCTTCTCTATTCCATGAACAATAATCATCTTATTATATATTCAAATACAAAAGATAAAACCAGAATACTTTCAGAAGTCACAGGAAGATTTTTTTTTAACGAAGGATTAGGCAGAATTTTTTTTTATGTAAGAAAAAAGTGATAAAGGAACAGACAAACTCAAACATATTAAAATTTAGGGAATAAAAAGAAAATAGAGTGGGCCAGGCATCGTGGCTCACGCCTGTAATCCCAGCACCTTGGGAGGCTGAGGCAGGGGATCACCTGAGGTCAGGAGGTTGAAACCAGCCTGGCCAACATGGCAAAAATCCCGTCTTTTGTTGTTTGTTTGTTTGTTTGTTTGTTTTTGAGACGGAGTCTCGCCTTGTCCCTTGGGCTGGGGTGCAGTGGCAAGATCTTGGCTCACTGCAACCTCCACCTCCCGGGTTCAAGCAATTCTCTTGCCTCAGCCTCCCGAGTAGCTGGCATTACAGGTGCCTGCCACCACGCTCAGCTAATTTTTTCTTATTTTTAGTAGAGACAGGGTTTCACCATGTTGGCCAGGCTGCTCTGGAACTCCTGACCTCGTGATCCGACCACCTTGGCCTCCCAAAGGGCTGGGATTACAGGCATAAGCCACCGTGTCAGGCCTAAAACCCTGTGTTTACTAAAAATATGAAAATTAGCTGGGTGTGGTGGTGGGTGCCTATAATCCCAGTTCCTCGGGAGGCTGACATAGGAGAATCACTTGAACTCGGGAGGCGGAGGTTGCAGTAAGCAGAGATGGCGCCACTGCACTCTAGCCGGGCTACAGAGCAAGACAGCATCTCCAAAAAACAAAAAACAACACTCAGACACCCAGATGAGAGGATACACATGTGTCCACTGTCATAAATTCTTCACCAAGCTACAAGAGGTGAACTGACATTTTGGTGAATCTTTATAAATCATCAATTTATCTATCACACTTTTATTTCACCAGTAGCATTTACAAAGCTAAGTCCTACAATTCCATTTGAAATTACCCTTAAAAAGAACAGAACTTTAAAACTTACTACACTCACTCTGGGGAAGAAATAAATACGAATTTTTAGCAAATGAAATACATCATTTTACCTTGCCTCTTTGGAAATAGTATTTTTATCTTTCAAGCTGTACTGACAAAATGTATCTTACAGTCAGTGAAAACCTGAAACTCAAATAAGTGGACAAGCCTTTTCAAGGTAACAAACTCAGGGAGAGGCAGTGCTGACTCCAACGCAAACCTTTCTAAGTGTCACGGCAGGCCATTCTATCCCTTAGGACACCCATCCTGTTCAGTAAAGTACTCAATTACTACTTAGGAGGCACTGGCACTGCTCTTTGTCCTCCTATGCGCCTTAAGTGCATTTTATAATTCAGGTTCTTGCACATCCTCTCTGGGGTGGGTTTTCCTTGTCCTTTGGGACGGTTTTTCTCTCTTCACAAGTCTGAGACAAGCTAAAGAGCAGAAATCATTTCTGCCTTTTCCTCTCAATATCAGCATCCAATTGGCAAACCATCAATGTGTCTTCGAGGAATAAAAACTCGGGCCGGAGGAATAATTTTAATGACCTAACTTTCATGACATTACATTGTATTGTCCATTAATTTTAATGTCCTAAAATTTTAATGACCCTAAGGGGTCACCATTTTAGATGAAACTATACCAGGAGATTCCTCTAAGGCCAAGAGCATCCAGCTGCTCCCCTGAGAGACTCTACCCCCTACCTCAGGCTGTCCTTGGGGATGAGATGACCCCGGGGCTGATACTAGACCCTCCAATAGACATGGCCACTGTGGGTATCCTGGGTCATCCCCAGACAGTTCTAAAATGCCAGGACTAGGAAAAGACAGGAGAGTGGCTGAGGACACAACACCCTGTCAAGTTTTCACGGGGGGACCTCAATCTAAAGACATTTTGGTAATATGTACACTTAAGAAAGATGAAAAGAAGAGAGGCACAAAGACTTTTTTTACAGTAGAGTGTCAGATGATTTATTCTCCGCTTTCCTCTCATGTAAAATGTTTGGAAACAGAAAAATATTTTGGCCAAGGTGCCTCACGCCTGTAATCCCAGCGCTTTAGGAGGCTGAGGAGGGTGATCAATTAAGGTCAGGAGTTCGAAACCAACCCAGCCAACATGGCGAAACCCTGTCTCTACTAAACATACAAAAATTAGCTGGACCTGGTGGTGGCGCCTATAAGCCCAGCTACTTGGGAGGCTGAGGCAGAAGAATCGCTTGAACCCGGGAGTCAGAGGTTGCAGTGAGCTGAGACTGCACCATTGCACTCCAGCCTGGCGACAGGGTGAGACTCCGTCTCAAAAAAAAAAGAAAAAATATATATATATATGTGGATATATGTGTATATATATGTATATATATGTGTGTGTATATATATGTATGGTTTGCTTCCTCATTCACCTTATCAAAGCCTCTCATTTACGCCCCTCCCGTGGACCACAAACCACAAACCATGACTGCGGTACCCGTTTATGAATCGCGTTTGCTCAAACACGCCGTTTAACGCTTTAACAAAGCCTCAGGTTAATTTTAGGGGGAGAAAGGTGGGACCGGAAGCTCCATGAACCACAGCTCCTCCCACGCTGGAACCACGCACACGGAGTCGGGCTCTCCCGGATCACCCTCCCGTGGTCACCGCACTACCTGGGTGGGGGAGGCGCGGGGTTCCCGAGAGGGCTCCGGCCGGCGGAAGTGGCGCCCTCAGGTACAGACAGGACGCAGGGGTCCCGCTGCCTGCGCCGCCCGGCCCTGCACAGAGGGGAACTGAGGCCGGCTGGCCGCCGCGACTCGGTCCGCAGGTTCCGCAGCCCATGGCTGGTTCCAGCAGGTTTCACCCAGCCCTCTTCCCCACTTCGGGAAGCCAGGCGCAGTCCACTCACAGTTCCTCGGCTTCCCGGGTGTCCCGGCGTCAGCTAGGGATGTCCCAATACCCACAGGTCACAGGGTGGCCGAGGCTGCTGCAGAGCCACCGGGCCTCCCAGAGCCAGGAAGTAGCAGCGGAGACTCACAGGAAGAGCCTACGGTGGCGAAGGCGAGACAAAGCGCCCGCCAGCCAGATCCCGGAAGCCGCCCTCTCCTTTCCGGCGGCGCGCCTGATTGACAGGTCCCCACCTCAGCGCCCCTGATTGTATGGGGCTTCAGGCCCCGCCCCCTCAGGCCCAGAGTGACAGGAGATTGCGATCTCACGTGAGGCTGGATGTGGCCAGAATGACCGTTTTGGCCTAGCGGTTTGTAGGGGGTGCGTCCTTCCTGCGCTGCGATCTGACCAGGCAAGGAGCACATTCGCATTTAACCTTGTATACAAGGTTATAGCTATTTTGCGTAATAAGATATAAAATTGCAAGCAATATAATGGCAATTCTGTAACTGCCCAGTGGGTTCACCTTGCCCGCTACCTAGACAGAGCTGATTTCTCAAGACCGGGGGAATAGCAATAGAGAAAGAGTAATTCACGCAGAGTCGGCTGTGCGGGAGACCGGAGATTTGATTTTTATTTTGTTTTATTTTATTTTATTTTATTTTATTTTATTATTTCTGAAACAGAGTCTTGCTCTGTCGCCCAGGCTGGAGTGCAGCCTTGGAGTTTTATGATTATTCAAATCAGTCTCCCTGAGCATTTGGGGATAAGAGTATTTAGAAAGTTTATTTTGCCAAGGTTGGGGATGCTTGTGCATGACACAGCCTCAGGATGTCCTGATGACAGTTGCCCAAGGTGGTCAGAGCACCGCTTGGTTTTGTTGGAGATAAATGCTCGGTGAGGCAAAGTGAAACCAGCACTTAAGCAAAAGTTTTCTCAGCAACGCAATTTACCTCTGCGGAAGCGTGCTGCTCTCATCAATCACAATCGCAAGAGCACACGGAACAAAGGAAAGCAGGGGTTTTTATTCCTAATGCAATCCCTACCTATGGCATGGGCTGGGGCCAGACCTCAAGATCTACACTGACCCCGCTGGCTATTTGTAAATACTTTCCCAAATAAGGGAGAGGGAAGGGGGATGTGAGTTACAATGGTGGGACGTGTGGTTTCCAAGGGAGAAATGGGTGCAGAGCAGGTAACCAAGGGAACAGATGTGAGTTATTGATTAGAACTGAGGAGAAGGTTGTTTACATAACTAAGGGCAAGGAGGCATGGAGAACAAGAAAGTTGAGTTCAAGAACAAAACACAAGAACGTTAACATGCCAAACCTTGGAAGAGAAACTGACCGTATCTGACAGTTTTACACATTTTAGGGAGACAGGAGACATCAATCAACATGTGTAAGATGAACACTGGTTTGATCCGGTACAACCTGAAGCAAAAGTGGGTCAACTCGAAGCCAGGAGGGGGCTTCCAGGTCACAGGTAGGCGAGAGAGGAACGGTTGCATTCTTCTGAGTTTCTGATGAGCCTTTCCAAAGGAGGCAATAAGGTATGCATTCTTCTCAGCGAGCAGCGGATGACTTTGAATAGAATGGGAGGCAGGTTTGCCCTAAGCAGTTCCCAGATTGATTTTTCCCTTTATCTTAGTGATTTGCGGGGCCCAAAATATTTTCCTTTCCAATTTCCCCCTTTTGTTTTAAAAATATTTTGGAGAAAGCATTTTAGAAGAAAATCAGTCTCTGGTTGCAGCTTTGTCTGACTTCTCATGGAGTAGCTGAGATTACAGGCAAGCGACACCACACCTAGCTTTTTTTTTTTTTTTTTTTTGGTAGAAACGGGGGTCTCCCTCGGTTGCCCAGGCTGTCTCTGGTGCCCAACGCAGGGCTCCCCGTAATCTCTACAAATAATCCAGTGAAGAAACACCAGAGCGTGGAAAGCTGAGGACGACCGACAAAGGACTCCCGAGTAGGTTTTCACTTCAAGCTCTAGGGTAAGGAGGGCGCTAGGGGAATTCCAGGGAAACCTCGGGAAAATGTGGGTCGAGCTGAGAGTACGTTCGCTAATTACTTAAGCTTTGTGCAGCAGTTACTGTGCCGCGGAGGGGTAATTGTCAGTACCCAAAATCTCACATCTTTGTTCCGTCTGATAGACAAGTATTCTCCTTGGTTCCCAGAATATGGAACCATGAATGTAGAAGATTGGGACAAGGTCGGATCAGACTTAAAATGAGCACAAGAAGAGGGCCGTGATATTCCCGTCTCTGCTTGGTCTGTGTGGTCTGCAATTAAAACAGCCCTGGAGCCCTTCCACACTGAGGAGGAGAAGGAGGATTTTCAGGATGACATAGGAAAGTTGAATAATCAGGAGTCTAATTATCAGCTAAGTGAACCATGACAGTCTCATTTTAAAAAGGGCGAGAACCCCGTCTCTACTAAAAACACAAAAAACTAGCCGGGCGAGGTGGCGGGCGCCTGTAGTCCCAGCTACTCGGGAGACTGAGGCAGGAGAATGGCGTAAACCCAGGAGGCGGAGCTTGCAGTGAGCTGAGATTGCGCCACTGCACTCCAGCCTGGG
>NW_020258710.1:0-5908 GCF_003255815.1 Theropithecus gelada | reverse complement strand
AAAGAATTTCTTTGTTCCCCTGCAACTTTCGGGCTATAAAAAGCAAACGCTCGCATTGTTCAGGGCCCTCTTGTATACTGTGTAAAGGAGGGACCAAGTTCGAACTTGTAGTAAAGATCCTTGCCGCTTGGCTTTGACTCTGGACTCTGGTGGTCTTCTTTGGGGAACAAACAGTCTGGGCATAACATCTGGGGGCTCGTCCGGGATTCCCCAAGCACACCAGACCCCTGGTCAACGGATCTGCTGAGATCGATCCACTGATAGGTGAGCTGGCTCGTCTCCGTTTGTCTGTCTGTGTCTGTGTGTCTGTTCTGAATCTGAATCTGTGACTCGCGAGGTCTGAAACTGAGGCTGGCACAGTCCTGGCGGACGCGCTATAGGACGGCCAGTGGAGACCGGTGGGAGACGTCCCCTGGCTCTCTTGTCATTTAAATTGCGATCTGAGTTGCCGGAGCGCGTTCGCGATCCGGGCAACAGCTGAATCTGACCCCGTTCCCCGGGTGCGCGCTTGCGGTCTGAGTCTGACCCCGGTGCCCGGGTGCGCGCTTGCGGTCTGAATCTGACCCCAGTTCCCGGGTGCGCGCTTGCGGTCTGAATCTGACCCCGGTTCCCGGGTGCGCGCTTGCGGTCTGAATCTGACCCCGGTCCCCGCGCTCCCGGCTTCCGGCGCCGCGCGCGCCTGGCTTCCGGCGCCGCGAGCGCTCCCGACCCCGGTCCCCCAGTGCGCGCGCTCCCGGCTTCTGGTGCTGCGCGCGCCCGGCTTCTGGCGCCACGAGCGCTCCCGGCCCCGGTCCCCGGGTGCGCGCACTCCCGGCTTCCGGCGCCGCGCGCGCCTCCCGGCCCCGGTCCCCGGGCTCCCGGCTT
This sequence comes from Theropithecus gelada, assembly GCF_003255815.1. Taxonomy (NCBI): domain Eukaryota; kingdom Metazoa; phylum Chordata; class Mammalia; order Primates; family Cercopithecidae; genus Theropithecus; species Theropithecus gelada. Next base: position 5,044 of record NW_020258710.1, on the reverse strand, counting down.
CCGGCGCCGCGCGTGCCTCCCGGCCCCAGTCCCCGGGCTCCCGGCTTCCAGCGCGGATTTCCTTTACAGGGATTCTAACCCACATTCCTTTACAGGAAGAGACATAGAAAGTGAGACTGGGGAGAGGGAGAAAATAAGTGAGAGAGAGACCATAAGAGAGAAAGTGAGGAGGGAAATCGGAAAGAGAAAGGGGAGGAAACGGCAGACGTGGAGAGTCAGAGAGAGAGACAGAAAGAGAAAGAGACTGAGTGTGAAGGAGAAAGGACACGGGATGACAGAGAAAGAGAGTGTGTGCGAATGAGATAGAGACTTAAAGAAGAGACCCTGTGAGTCTGTCAATCAAAGATTAGGACAGAAACGGAAAGATTAGAGAGAAGGATAGAGGGAGGGAGCAGGCGGAGGGGAGGCGGCCGGCACTCACGGGCCCGCTGAAAAGGAAAGTAACTTTGAAGGGCCGGCGGGGCGGACGCGAGGGCGCACTTTGTGAACTAGCCCCCCCAGCCGCCTGACTCCATGGTGGCTTTACCCCTCCGGGAAATAGGACCCCCAGATGACACAGGAATCCCCAGGCTCCAGTACTGGCCATTCTCCACCAGTGATCTGTATAACTGGAAGACTCAGAGTGCTCGGTTTTCAGACAACCCCAAAGATTTACTGGCTTTACTGGATAGTGTCATGTTCACCCACCAGCCCACTTGGGACGATTGTCAGCAGCTCCTCTGAATCTTGTTTACCACGGAAGAGCGAGAGAGAATACAGGTAGAAGCTAGAAAGCTGGTCCTGGGGGACAACGGTCAACTGACTGCCAACCCCGACCTCATAAACGCGACCTTTCCTCTGACCAGGCCGGCATGGGACTACAACACAGCAGAAGGTAGGGGACGGCTATGCCTTTATCGCCAGACTCTAATGGCAGGTCTCCGGGCAGCTGCTCGCAAGCCCACTAATTTGGCTAAAGTATATTCTATTCTGCAAGAAAAGACAGAGAGCCCAGCCACCTACTTAGAAAGATTAATGGAAGCTTTTAGACAGTACACCCCCATAGATCCAGAGGCTCCAGGAAGTCAGGCAGCTATTGTAATGTCATTCGTAAATCAGGCAACCCCAGATATTAAAAAAAACTCCAAAAATTAAAAGACTCGGAAGGAAAGTGGATTCAGGACCTCCTTCAGATAGCCCAGTGGGTTTATAATAACAGAGATACTCCAGAGGAAAGGCAATTTAAGGCCACTGAACCAAGGTCCTGGCAGCAGTAGTACAGAAAAAAACATCTACAGCCAGAGTACACCCAACCTAGGCGGCCCCCCCAGGCATGATAATCTGAGAAAAGACCAATGTGCCTACTGCAAGGAGGCTAGCCACTGGGTAAGAGACTGCCTCGCTGCTGCCCAACCCGGACCTGGACGCCCCACTCCATGACTGCACCAAGATACTAACTCAGTTGCACGGAGTTTGAGAAGACCTGCAGGACCGCCCACTTCCTGACGGCGACCTCGTCTGGTTCACTGATGGAAGCAGCTTCATGAATCAGGGCCAGAGGTACGCTGGAGCGGCAGTGACTTCAGAGACTAAGGTAATCTGGGCGGAACCCCTGCCCCCGGGGACATCAGCCCAGAAGGCCAAACTGATAACGCCAACCCAAGCTCTTACCTTAGGGGCGGGGAAAAAGCTGACGGTATATACAGACAGCCGATATGCTTTTGCAACAGCGCATATACATGGGGCCATTTACAGGGAGCGGGGGTTACTGACGGCTAAAGGAAAAGAAATAAAAAACAAGCAAGAAATCCTAGCCCTGCTAACAGCCCTATGGAGGCCAGAAAAGTTAGCCATTGTGCATTGCCCAGGGCATCAGAAACTAACTACTCCAACTGCTCAAGGCAATTTTCTGGTGGACCAAACTGCAAGAAAGGTGGCGAAGGCTCCCAGCCAACTCCTTGCACTCCAGCTCCCTGACCCGGGCCCCCGGGACTTGCCATATTTCCCTGATTATTCAGAACAAGATCTCCAGTGAACTGACAAACTTCCCCTGAAACAGATCCAGAATGGGTGGTGGATTGATACTAATGACCAAACCATCCTACCAGAAAAATTAGGACAAGTGTTAAAACACATCCACCGAACCACCCACCTGGGTGCTCGGTGGATGATAGACCTGATCAGACGCTCTAAGCTCAAATTCAGACATACAGCCGAGATGGCCAGCAACATCGTGACAAGTTGCAAAGTCTGCCAGCTTAACAACGCCTACCCCCAATCCAAGGCTCAGGGGAACCAGGCCCGGTATCTACTGGGAAGTAGATTTTACTGAGATAAAGCCAGGAAAATACGGGTATCGGTACTTACTTGTCTTTGTAGATACTTTTTCAGGGTGGACTGAAGCATTCCCCACCAAGAAAGAGACTGCTCAGGTTGTAGCAAAGAAAATCCTGGAAGATATCCTCCCCAGGTATGGCTTCCCCGTCCAGCTAGGGTCAGATAATGGGCCGGCCTTCGTCGCTAAGGTAAGTCAGGATTTGGCTTCCATCCTTGGGGCAAATTGGAAACTACATTGCGCTTGCAGGCCCCAGAGTTCAGGACAGGTAGAGAGAATGAATCGGACCTTAAAAGAGACCTTAACTAAATTGACTATGGAGACTGGCACTAATTGGGTGGTCCTTCTCCCCTACGCTCTGTTCCGGGCCCGTAACACCCCTTACAGACTGGGCCTTACTCCTTATAAAATTATGTATGGCAGACCCCCACCCTTAGTTCCCAGCCTAAAAGATGATCTGCTCAAGTCCGAAACAGAAAATGTCTCTGAACTCTTGTTTTCCCTACAAGCCTTGCAGAAAATTCATCAAGAAATCTGGCCCAAGCTGAAGGAACTATATGAGACCGGTCCCCCGCCGACACCCCATCCGTACCAGCTGGGAGACTGGGTCCTGGTCAAGCGACACCGACAAGAGACCCTAGAACCCAGGTGGAAAGGATCACTCCAGGTACTCTTGACCACACCCACCGCCCTGAAGGTAGAAGGCATCGCATCGTGGATCCACTACACCCATGTCAAGCCAGTGGACCCAACCTCTGATCTTCTGGGACCAATCGCGGCGGCGGCTGAAGCACCGGACGCGTGGACTGTGGACAGAGCTAAGAACAACCCCTTAAAACTCACCCTGCGCCGGCAGCATAGCTCACTGCAAACATGCAGTTAGGTAGTCTAACCCTAACGTTAGTCGCCCTAGTGGCCGCTGGAGAAATCACAAAACCAGCTCATAATCCCTTTGTCTGGAGATTCTGGCTTTATGAAAACCGAACCCACCCTGGGCAACCTCATAGGCCCGGAAAATTATTAGCCAGTGCTGATTGCCCTTCCTGAGGGTGCAACAGCCCAATTCTACTAAATTTTACTGGTTTCCAAATAGCCAAACCTATGACAGCAACAATATGCTTTGAGTTTGATCAGACTAAATATAATTGTAAACACTATTGGTGGCACCAAAATGCCGGCTGTCCTTATAACTATTGTAACATCCATAGACCCCGTTATCGGGGAGAGAAAAAACAGTTAGACCCTAAGTGGCCCTTCCATCGTAGACGGGATGGAGACTTTTCATATACATGGATAGTTAGAGACCCCTGGAACTCCCGCTGGACCACGCCTCAACATGGGGCTGTATACTACTCCCCCTCCTCCACATGGCCTAGCAGTCACCTCTATCTGTGGCGAGGCCTAGTGCAAGTACTGCCCCTGGTCCACGGGAATATCCAATGACAGGAAAACAGACTAACACAAGACTTACGTCCTTTCTCCTGGTTAAAGTTATTACAAGAAGGACTAGAACTTGCTAACCTTACAGGACTTCATAGCCTGTCTGGCTGCTTTCTGTGCGCCACTTTAGGGCGTCCACCGCTAACTGCTGTCCCTCTGCCATGGGGATCCTCTACCTTTGCCCAAGCTAACAACCTCCGAAACCTCTCGTATGCTCCTATCCTGAACGTGCCCCTATACCTAAACCCCAGTCAGGAAAAGTTTCCCTACTGTTTCTCAGGAACCAATTCCAGCCTCTGCAGCATCACTGCAATGCCCCCTAATATCACCTTAAGGGCTCCATCAGGCATATTCTTCTGGTGTAATGGAACCTTATCTAAAAACCTACCTAGTCCCTCTGTTAACAACCTGCTGTGTCTCCCTGTCACATTAGTTCCCCGGTTGACTCTACTAACTGCTGGCGAGTTCCTAGGATATACTGGTAACTAGACTAGTGCTGTTATTCACCCAGACCCTAGACCAAGACCTGCACGAGCCATATTTCTCCCCCTCATTGCAGGAATCTCCCTCACCGCATCCTTCATTGTGGCCGGACTGGCGGGGGGAGCCCTAGGTCACACCCTCATAGAAAGTAACAAGTTGTACCAACAATTTGCCATTGCTATGGAGGAGTCGGCTGAGTCCCTTGCCTCCCTTCAGCGGCAGCTCACGTCCCTAGCTCAGGTAACCTTGCAGAACCGGAGAGCCCTAGACCTACTCACTGCAGAAAAAGGTGGTACGTGTATATTTCTAAAAGAAGACTGTTGTTTCTACATAAATGAATCAGGACTTGTAGAGGACCGGGTCCAACAGTTACGCAAGTTAAGCACTGAGGTAAAAACACGGCAGTTTGCTTCAGCTGCAGACCAATGGTGGAATTCCTCTATGTTTTCTCTGTTAGCCCCCTTCCTTGGACCCCTGCTAAGTCTACTATTTCTGCTTACCGTAGGACCTTGTGTTGTTATCAGAATTTTACAATTTATTAGAGAGAGATTTGACACCGTACAACTCATGGTCCTCAGAGCCCAATACCAACCTGTAAACGCTGAAACAGAATCAGACTTATAAGACCCAAGATTGGCTCTAAAGATACCTGAAAAGAAGGGGGGAATGAAAGGAGCTGGGCACATTCCTCAGCCCCGGGCTCAAAACTCCCTGAGCCTAGCACAGACACATCCCATCCTCCCATCCCACCACCATATATCTCTCAAAACTCCCTGAGCCCAGTATAAACACCACCTGGAAAGTCTC